>NC_037538.1:5744981-5754650 GCF_001531365.2 Cynara cardunculus var. scolymus | reverse complement strand
TTTATAATATAGTATAGATTATTTTTTTTTAATTTAATTTAAGTTTAATAATGAAATAATTTATTTTTGGTTAAATAATATAACATTTTTAAAGATAATAATTAAGTATTTTGTTGAAACTCAATGATTATCCTAATTATATTTTAGATTTTTTATATTTAAAATGATATGTTTATCCTGTATTGGATTGTGTTTATCTGCAGTTAGTTACACGAATTCAGTTATGGGATGAAATCGGATAGGGATGAAATCGTTTAGGGATGAGTGAGTTTAAGAGCTTTAAGAGTTTAAGAGTTTTTAAGAGTTTTAGCCAAATGCTTTATAATATAGTATAGATATATATATATATATATATATATCTCTTATAAAATAATCCTAAGCATTAATGTGTTCTTGAATTTAAGGGGGAAAGGGAAAATAAAGGGATATGAAAAGAAATGGATGAGATTTTTTTATCTGTGTTATTGTGAGAGACGGAAAGATAAAAGATGAAACAAAATTTCGTGTTTTTGAATAGGAGAAAGGAAAAAATGTTATTTATTTTAGGGAAAAGTCTAAAAAACCCAATAGATTTTGGTGGTTTGGAATGATTAAATGCTTAGATGATTTATTGGAACAAATAAGTCTTTAGACATTCTAAAATATGTTATATAACTCATTGGATTTTTTTAAAACATGTTTGATACATTCTTATGACCTATACAACTGTTTAATTTGGTAAAATAATGGAAAAAGTCTGAAAAAAGCTAATGGACTTTCATATTTTGAATGATTAAGTCTTTAAATATTTTTTGAACAAAAAATGTACTTATATTTATAGAATGAAATAAAAAAATACTTACATTTAAAAAAAATTACTAATAAAATTTATTTTAATTAAAAATAAAATATATTATGTTAGTGATTTTTTAAATTAAAAAAATAAAAAAGAATATAAAAAGGATTATTGATTAAATTTATTTCAATTAAAAATAAGATATATTCTTTATGTGATTTTTTTAAATTAAAAAAGAAATAGAAAAGGATTTTAAAAAAATCACTGATTAAATTTATTTTAATTAAAAATAAAATATATTCCGTTGGTAATTTTTTAAATTAATAAAAAGAAAAAATTTTGATTAAATTACTGACGAATTTACGATAAAATTTAACTAAATACATAACTAATTAAAATTCGTCAGTGAAAAAATATAATCAATAAAATTCAAGCACGATCTTTCACAATTATTCATATGTTACTGTGTTAGAACGTCTAACGGTGATCAAGTTAGCCATCAATTAGATATAAATAATCAATACATTTATATCAATGAAAACTAGCGACGAATTTTAAATAGTCATATATTTAGTTAAATTTTATCATTAAGCCGTCAGTAATTTAATCAAATTATTTTTTATTTTTTAATTTGAACAATCATCAACGGAATATATTTTATTTTTAATTAAAATAAATTTAATTAGTAATCATTTTTAATTTTTATTTTATTTTTTTTAATTTGAAAAATCACTAACAGAATTTTTTTATTTTTAATTAAAATAAATTTCATCAATAATCTTTTTTAAACGTAAATATTTTTTTGATATATTTATTTCATTTTATAGATGCAAGTAAATTTTTGTTCAAAAAATGTTTATAAACTTAACCATTTAAAATATAGAAGTTTATTGGTTTTTTTTCCAAAAATTTTCTATTATTTTACCATATTAACCAATTTTATAACTCATAAGAATGTATCTAACAAGTTTTAGAAAGTTCAAGAAATTATTTAACAGGTTTTAGAAAGTTCAAGAAATTATTTAACAGGTTTTGGAATGTCCAAAAAATTACCCACCAACTAAATCATTTAGAAAGTCCTTTCCCTTTCCTTCGTGAAATGAGAGTAGAAGACTCAGAAACACAACCTTAGATAAGACAACTGGGAGCGTTTGGCATTCCTTTAAGCTATGTTTCGCAATATTGTTGATAAATTAGTCATGTTTGGTAAAAACCAACTTAAAAACTTTATAATATAAAACGATATAAAAAAACATACTAAAAATTACTCGATTATAACAAATACAGGACATGAATTAGTTTTTCAAAAAGCTAGCGTTAAACGAAACAAATTCAAAAAGCAAGAAACATGGTCTTAGGGGTTTCGAGAAGGGGTTCGAACAGCTAACAGCCCCCCTTTTTTGAACAAAACTTGCATGATGAAGATCAATGGCTGGATTTAAGTACAACACTTGCGCAATGCAAGACGTTTTAAAGTATGGTTGATGGGACCAAACAGAACCAATAAATCTCACAAAAAGATAGGGTCCGAGGATATGATGTAGACAGATATTGACTCTACCTTAAAGAAGCAATAGGTAAATAGTCATTTGCATAGTTGAAGATGTTTCAAGTAGAATGGCCCCCATTGGCCTGGCCCTGTGATGTACAGCAGCACTGTAAACAAGTTTGATAAAAGTTAGCACATTTCCATTATGCAAGCATAGAGGGCATATACAGTATGATGCATACAGTTATAGACACCATAAGTTAGCACATTTCCAAAACATTCGTTGTTTGCAGAGACGAAAAGGTATCAAACACAACCAACTATGATGACAACTATGAATTCTGGGTTCGTACTTGAATCTCATTTCTCACGTTTAGAAATTATCCTATCCTGAAGCAGTCAGAGGGTAAAAAAAACCATGCGACACCAAAAGAGCATCTTATTTATCATTCTCAGCCATCAAAATGGATTGTTGGTAAGCGTCCCTTACCCGATAAGTGCTAACCGAGTAAGAGTTTTCTCCCTCAAAATGGATTGGGTAAGATTCTTGGTCCTTGCAAATGCTCACCCACTAAGCATTTACCGGGTCAGCGCTTGGTAAACAGCCTTAGAAGGCTCTTTGTGAATAAAGAAATGAAAAATATATCAAAACTAAGAAAACTTAGAGAACAGTAAAGTAAAGCAACATATTGGAACTATATCATCCCTCAGAAACAAGATGCTGAAAACCATTGAACTTCCTTCTTTCCAGTTTCATGTCTAGAAATGGTTCTCAAGAAAATAGCCACTTGGCTCTCTATTTTGTGTTGTACCTAAATGTCCTTTTTTTCAACTTGGGTTCATACAGCTAAAGGCATCCTTCAGCTTTTCATAAATCCATAAAAAAATTTGATTCAGGAAACAACATTACTCGTGAACCATCAAGTGCAACAAAGCTCAACCATACAACAGGACGTGTATAATGCACCAGGTGTTACTTGGCTCTATTTGCAAGTGCCAATTTGAAATCGTAAGGGGTAGTTCAATAGTCGACGATCTCATGCTAAGTTCTAGATTTAGCTAGATTTAGTTTCATCGCGAAAGCCATAACTACTGCATATGAGTGGCAAAAAAGAAGTATACAGACATATTGGTTTATTGAAATAAAGAAATTATTTTGTAGGTACAACAGTGATTACCATCTCAAGGAGCAGCCGAGCAGGTAAGAGGAATGGTGCAAGGAGTTAATACAGCACAGCCACCGGTCACAAGGCCAAGTAACACCTGGCAGACATGCTTCATGAAAAGTTACAGCACATCACAAAAGGGCAATGCACAGATTTAGAAGGTTAGCAAGAATAATACAAACAACATAAATTTAACTATAATAGAGTAACTAATGATTAGAGAATGATAGAACCCCCATCGGGGAGTGAAATAGAACATGAAACCATAAGCTCCCAAGCAGTAGGCGGAGCCCGGGAAAGTGAATTGTATTCCATGAATATGATATCTATCTAGTGTGTAAAAGAGACTACGGTCTAGGTCTAGGGCTGTTTAGATTTTCTCTTAAAGGATACCCATAAAAGCCTTTGCTCTTCTAACTTGTGTATGATAAAAAGAAGACCTTGTATATGGTGCCAAGAGTTACTATTGAGCCTTATCTCTTTACCTACAGAATCTACACCCCATGTCATGTAGGATATGTTCAATTTGCTTTATATATTCTCTAACACATAGAATTACAAGAAAAAACTTCCTTAGAAACAAATATGAAGGATAGTTTAGCCCAAAAGTACAAACTTATAATCATGCTTCATATGATCAATGATGTCTAGGCTCCCTAATCCCTACAGATAATCAAGTAAATTTTTGTTGATACTAGTGAGTTGTCAGAATGCAAACATGCTCATAACAAAATCTTGATGTTATCGCTTTCAGTGAGACAAAGATAAATAGCGAAGGGGATGCTTTTTGGGACCGAGGCAATATAACTTATGACACTTGATTTCATATTTTAATGATCAATAATTTTCTGGCTACAAGAGAACAGATAAAAGACAACTTATTGATCATCTTGGGAATCCAACAAATCAGCTCAGCTGCTATAAAAAGACAAGGGCTGGCACATAGTAAGCTTCTCCTGCCAGAAAAAAAACAATTAGTATCACAGAGGTTGAAGGTGACAAATAGATCCTAGTAGCGTTGGTTATGAAAGGAAATCAAAAGACAATAGAAGATCATATCTCATGCCGACATAATTAGAAGTCAGTTTTTCTTTGCACAGTGTCCTTCATTGTACACAAAACACAAGAAATGAAGCACATTATGATCCATGTTACTACCAAAATTCTACAACACCTAAGACAATCAATAACATAAATGAGTTCTATTTAGTAGTCACCTTAATTTACACCAATATAGCAGTAAATTCTGGATAGCTACTTGCACTTCTGTTGCTCTAGCTTACAAATGCGGGAATATAACTTATATCATCTCAATTCTCATAACAAGAAACAGGTAAAAACTTGATTGTTTTCATATGTTCAAGACATAGTATTAAACTTTAACAACAGATGCGCTACACTGAAAACAAAGAGGTGGCTAACCATCACTATAGCCAATCTTGCTGCTGCAACTTCAGCGGCAGGTATACCTCTGATAGATACTGAAAACCAAATGTGCTCAATGCCTGAATTTCCGCTTTCTGCTTTGTCTTCACCATTAGGTTCAACTCCTCAACCCAGCCAGGATTCTTCTTCACGAAATCTTCCTCCAACAAATCCTTACCAGTCTTAATATCCTGCTCAGTCATAGCCAACCTACACTGTTCTGGTATCTTATACTTGTCCAAGTCACTAGGCCTAATCCCCAACCACTTTATATCCGGTGTAGTCAAATTTGCACTATCATAAGACATGTTCTTTGATCCACAGCCATATACAGACAGGATCTTCAAACCATAAGGGTCGCTGTCTACAAGAGCCAACACAGGTAATTTCAGCTCCATCTTCATCTTCCTCAAGAACAACCTGGTAGCAACATCAGGTTGCCCTTTTGCTGTCACGATAATGCAGGGAAATCGATTGTAAAATCGGTCCTCAGCTAATCGCATATAAGCAGCATCTTTTTCAACTAAGAGTATGAACAATGCATCACTTTGCATATCACCAACTCTGTCTATATTTGGAGGAATCGCTTTCCCTCCAATTCCCATTTTCGTACAATCAATCATATCGCCATTGTCACTGAAAATAAGTCTGCCTACAACCACCCCCTTTTCAGCTGCAACAACATTCAGTGAAGACCTGGTGCAGCCTAAAATACAAGAAACATCATCCAAAACGGCATCGGATTGGGTCTGGTCTTGAAAAAGCTTGACATCAGTATAGAATAGGTCACGTTTCGTGACATGGATATTTTTTAGGGAAAGTTGGTGGATGAGCGAGAGGATACGGGTTGTAATGGTGGTTTTACGGACGGTAGATACAGAGGCGTAGGGGCGGATGGAGGATTTATCCTTGAGAACAATGCGATCCAGCTCAGGGACGTATAGTTGGTTGGTGGCGGCGCGTGAGGGGACGGAGAAGGAGAATCCGTTGCCGGCGAGGATTGATTTGGCAAGGGATATGGCTAATGTTTGGATCTCAGTTTGGACGGAGGATAAAGCCAGGTCGGTGACTTCACGGCAGGTGGATGATAGATCGAGGTCGGAGAGGGTTAGGGTTTTAGAAGTTGAGGCTGATTTGGTGGCTTCAGTTAGGGTTTTGAGTATGGATAGGATGGCGGCATCTGGCTTCAAGCGATTTTTAAAGGGAAGACGAACAGATTCGTCGTCGGAATCGGAGTCTGCTCGTCGGCGTTTTCTCTTTTCCGCCATTATCGATGGATCAAGTGAGAGTGGGAGTAGGAGTAGGAGTAGGAGTAGGAGGCGGGAAAATGTAGAAGGAAGTGAGATTGGTGAGGGTTTACGTGTGTTCACTGTATTATTCGGACCGAGGGTACGTGTGCTCTTCTATGTTTAAATTAGGGGACTGATAATGTCCGGTTGTTAATTGTTTTGATAATATAAGATATTAAAATCAATTAAACTACCTCTTTACCCACATAATACGGTGAGAGTCATGAATTTTAATAATTTTGAAGTTTCACTAGTTTTATTAAAGAAGATTTAACGATAATATAAGTTACATTTGGTCTTTACATATTAATACAATTTGAATAAATAATAGTTATAGTTCCAATTACAGTCTATCAATGGAAAAAATTGTATGACAGTTTAAAATCTAAAATATTTAAAATCCAACATATTTAAACGACTCCACAAATGTATTCAATTTACACCAAGAACAAATAATCAAGAGATCGAGACCGAGAGTTTCTATAGCAATTGAATGAGAGATGAATGAGAGAACTTTTAATAACTCATGATGAATATCAGTTTGAAATTTGAATATCATATTGGGGGATGGGGAGAAGACATAGAGGTATGAGAGAGTGAAGACATAAGTGAAAAATGTCAAAAGTATCTTTGAAACATAAAGAAAAAAAAAGTAATAATGTGCATTGGTAACTTATACTATATGTTATTTTAATTGTATATTAAGGGATTTTAAGGCTGAATGCATAAAGTGATAATACTTAATGCATTATAAGTTGTTTTTAAGACTTTTAAGACTTTGTGCATAAATGTATAGTACTTTATGCATTAAAAATTGTTATTAAGACTTTTGATAAATCTGGTTTATAAGGTAATATAAAGGGTTAAATGCATGAAATAGCAACTTACTTTCATAAAATTTCTTATTATAGCATTCTACTTTTGTTTTTATTTATTACAACAATGTACTTTAAAAAATCTACCCATAATAGCAATGAGTAACTTGTTACCTTTTAAACCGGTTAACCCTTTGAATTTTTTGCTTGTGTGGCTTTAATGAGGTGATGTGGATGCCACATCATTTTGATGACTTAACTAAAATTAAAATTAAAATTTATTTCAAATTATTATTAGTGATTTTCATTTTTCATTGCTATGATCTAAAAAAAGAATTAATTTTTAATACTTTTTCTTATTAAGTTGCATTCAAATTAAATATTTTTGAAGTAAAATATTTATTAAATAAATATGAAACATCATTTTCGAGATATATTTTGTTTGTAGAAAATGTAACTTTTCCTATTTTATGTTGTTCAAATAAATACATATCTTTTAAAGTTCTCTTTAAAATATTAACGAAATAAATTGTTATCTATATTTTTTTAATATTGTTATATTAATAAATAATTCAAAAAGTTTAATTAATTTAATATATTTATACGTCAAGTAAAAAGTTTTTGAACAAATATAATATATTATTTAAAAGATAATATTTTTTTGGTAAAAAAATGAACAATTCTTATTTTTCTTTTTTCAAAAAACACATATTTTAAAAATGTTAGCGAGATAAGTTGTGTTCTACTAGTTTTATTGATATTGGTATATTAATGAATAATTTAGAATTTTTTTAAATTCATTTAATACATTTATTAAATAACATGTAAAATATCTAAATATTAAATTTAAAAATACAGTGTTTAATAAGAACTAGTAGATGCTATAATAAAATAATTTTGAAAGTACAATGATGTAGTAAAAAAGTCACATCATTATAGTACATGTGGACAGCCTACGTGGACAATGAGGTGGCATGGAAACCTAGTATAATGGGTAAATTTAAAACAAAAGGTTRCCTAATGCTATAATGGGTAAATTTTTCAAAGTACAATGTCCTAATAAAAAATAGTTTGAAAGTACATTGCTGTAATAAGAAAAACTGAAAGTACAATGCTATAATAAAGAAATTTATGAAAGTAGATTGCTATTTTGTGCATTTTGTCCTAATATAAATATAGATAACATAATATATTCTATTATTATCGTTATTGTTTTATGTATTAATATACATAATACGATATATTATACACACACATGTGTGCATATATATATATATATATATATATATATAAATCTGTGTATACACTTCAAACATATTATATATTATTAAAAAGAGTACTCGTATAATGTAACGAGATGCATTTTGATTTTAAATGTTTTTTTGTCCCAATCGATATTATAATACAATTTTATGAGGTTTTAAGAAAACGACAATATATTATTTTAATAATAAAATATAAATATGAATGTATCATAAAAGATTGAAAAAAGTATATTTATATTAGTCAAAGTAACTATTTAATTTTTTTTTTTTTGTGTATTTCTTTAATTCATTTTTTCTTTAATTTTTGATTTAATAATAGAATTCTTATAAATATAATAATTAAATATTTTTGTTATAACTCAACAATTATTCTAATTATACCTATAGATTTTTTATATTTAAAATGAGATGTTTATCCTATATGTTATGTTTATTCTATATACGGTGACTTCGGGCTATCTGCAAAGCAAGTGGTCGTCCTAGGATTAGTCGGCTCGTATAGCGGGTTAGATATCCAAGTTAATAAAAAAAAATTCAATAAGTTATACTTATGCACAATTTATTTATAATCTTGAATTTTAAGTGAAATGCATCATTGAATAGTACTTCATGCATAAAAATTGTTGTTGAGAGTTTTTGTTAATTAGTTATAATATAGTATAGATTATTATTATATATTAATGATATGTTCATACTTGTTATTATTAGAGAAAAAGTTTTAAAAAAAAACCCAACAAACTTTTTTATTTTAAGTGGTTTAGTCCATAAATTATTTTTTAAATGAAAAAACAATTAAATTTTCTCATTTTGAATGATTAAGTTCCTAAATTGTTTTTTTAAATGAAAAAATCATTAAACTTTCCATTTTTGAAAAAAAATCATTAAAATTTTTCATCTTGATTGATTAAGTCTCTAAACATTTTTCTAATAAATAAATCATCGCATTTTAAAAAATTGTTTACCGACATTCTTTTCCCAAAAAAATGTTACATTAAACCGACTAATAAAAGTTTGATGTCTTATTTGTTTAAAAAAACAGGGTCTTAATCATTTAAAATATGAAACTTAATAGTTTTTATTAAAAAAAATAGTCACGGGACTCAATCATTCAAATAAAAAAATTTAAATGATTTTATTATTTAATAAAACAGTTTAAAAACTAAACTATTCAAAATGACAAAGTTTGTTGAGTTTTTTTTTTAACTTTTTCAAAAAAAACCTTTCAATTCAACTATGTGGGTATTAATGTTATAACTTTTTAACAATGATATTTAAATTTGTTGATCCTCTCTCTCARTGATTTGATGATAATCCCTTTTTCCTTTCGATGTATTTCTGTATCTGTAATCTCAGTTCCAGCGATCATACACTGAGCTTGTTCAGTGATCGCTGAAGAACTTGTTTTGTAATTCATTCAGAGACAACGATACTTCAAGAAAACAACA
>NC_037538.1:5742150-5744881 GCF_001531365.2 Cynara cardunculus var. scolymus | reverse complement strand
AAAAAATTATATTATTAAACCAAAATTAAATTACATCGTTAATAAACCTAATTTAAATTATAATAAAATTTTGAATTAAAGATATTACATAAAAATATGAATTTTTAAATAGGTAATTTGATACTAATATCGATTTATTTATTTTTCAAATTTTTATGAATAAAAACATTATCGTTTTGTCAAAATCACCGTATTATATCGACAGAGACGAAAAGAGAAAACAAAACATTATCTCGATGTCTCTCGTTGCATTGCATGAGTATCCTTCTGGTTTTAAAAAATGAATTTACCCAATATTGAAAAAAAGTTAAGATTCTTACATTTGGTGAAAAATAAATATTCATGAATCAAAATCATTACATATGGACTTGGTACGGCATCAAGTTTTATTTTTCAATATTATGTATCAACTAATTACAATTGGGATGTAGAATCTTTTTTTTATATACCAACCGGTTATACTTGGTATCAACTTTTTTCAGTTAGTACTGGTTTTGTACCAACCTCAAGTTACATATGTGAAAACTTGTCATTATGTTTAAAATTTAAGTGACATTTAAAGTTTTCAGGTAACACGTGTGATGTGATGTTTAAGGGTTTTTTAATTGCAAGGAATAAACTTGCAAACATTTAAATGTTCAAAAAAAAAAAGTTAAAAAATTTAATGTTCAATAAATAAAAAATGCAACAACTAATTAATAATTAAATAAGTTGGTATTATGGTACTACCGTGGTAAATAACTTCTAATATCGTGTATGATCCAAATTTGCATAATTGGTACGGTACCACCAACTAGGCATGGCAAAGGGGTGGGTTTTGTAATCCCCGGCCCCGGTTTGTAGTAATATCCCCCTGGCCCCGGTCCCCGATAGGTATGAGGATTAACATCTCGTTCCCGGTCAAATATCTATAATCCCCTTTTAAAACCTGGTCAAACCCCATGAATAATATTCATTAGTTTGATTCTACTGGGGATCCCCGACCCCGACCCCGACCCTGGTTTGAGTAATGTCCCCAAGCCCCGTCCCCGGTTTGAGTAATGTCTCCTGGCCTCGGTTTGAGTATACCGGGGATCCCCATCCCCGAGACCCGTTTTAGCGGGGAATCCCCGTCCTCGTTCGGGTCGGAGCAAATCACCATCTTTACCACCAACCGATTGCAATTGATACTGATTTAATTTGTACGGTTGATACACATGTTGGTTGGTTTAGCTTGGTACAAAATTTCCACCCCTGAGAATCACAAATCCATGTTGTATATATAGTATTCATATTGAGTTATATACCATATGTAAACGATGATGAAATATCGCTTATATTGTAAGTTATATATAAGTTCTTAAGGCATATTACTTTATCTCATGTAGAAAGTGTGATTTTATAAGTTATAATTATCTTTTTGAGTTGTTTAAGATATTAGATGAGCTAAGGAAGATCTGGCTTTATTGCGTGTATTTACACATATATTAAACGGCAAAAACATAACACTACCATTAACACAGGTTTTCGTGCGACCTAAGTTGCCGGAAAAGTTGTGCGGGTCTCTACAAAATTTGCACGAAAACAGTGCCTGACGTTACTCTTCGTGCAACCTAAGCCGGTAGAAAAAGTCGCATTACTCCTTGAACTTGAAGTACGCGTTTTTTGGTCGTTTCTGACAGTTTTTCCAGTTGTTTCTATAAAATCTATTTTTGGTTTTCTCTTATCCAGGTCAGTTAGGGACACAAACTTATTTTTTTCTTCTTCACAAAATGACCAAGAAAATCGCATCTGGAAGACGATTCTGACTATAAGGTACAGATAAGTTCTACATGTATATCATTTGGGAAACAAAAATCAGATATTATATATAATGAAATGATGAAGAGAAAGAAGACATATGATAAAATGATTTTCCTTTTATTTATGTATTGTTTTAAATTTATTAACTTGTAGATACGTATAGAGCTCAAACTCAATTTGGATTAAACAAAGAATCATAATAATAATAAAGTTTAGTGTAGATTTAAACATAAAAAAGAATGAATAGAATATTGAAGGTGTGAGTTATAGATACCTCCCACCACCACCTATCTTTGTCCCTTCTTTTGTTTTTTAATTATTTTATAATATTTATATCTATAGAATTATAAATAAATCTAAAGATAATATGGATTTAATTATAAAAATCTAAATAATATTGATTAAAAATATGTATTTATGAAAGTATTATACGACAAATTACATCAAATATAACAACGTATTTTATTTCAGTTATTATTGTAGAATACATATAAAACTGTGTTATAACTTTAAGAATAAAATTCTTTTATCAAACATAATTTTTTTGGTATGAGATATTTATAGTGTGAATAAAGAAGCTTTTAGAAGTATATTTTAAAAAAATATGAATAAAAATAAAATATTTTTAAATTGAATACAATTTATTTAATATGAATATATATATATTATAAAGCATTTGACAAAAAATCTTAAAACCCACTTTTATGCGTATAGTACTGTTTATTAATGCATATTACTTACAACTCAAGATTACAAGTAGATTGTGCGTAAGTACAACTTATTAAAGCTTCATATCTGAATTTGTATAACTAACTGCAGAAAAATATAATCAAATACATGATAAACATCTCATTTTAAATATAAAAAATCTAATATATAATTATGATAATCATTGAGTTATAACAGAATACTTAATTATTATCTTTATAAAATGTTATATTATTAAACC
>NC_037538.1:5738433-5739715 GCF_001531365.2 Cynara cardunculus var. scolymus | reverse complement strand
TGTGTGTGTGTGTGTGTGTGTGTGTGTGTGTGTATACATATAGGGTTGAGTTACGGTGAAAAATAGAGTTAAGGTGAGAAACGTAAGAAATGATCTCCATTCTTGGATATACATTAGGATGAGATGCACCAGATCAATTCCCCATGAGAAACGCAATTCATGGGTGGACAAGAGATTAAAAGTGATAAAAGATTCAAATTCGTTCTTACACTTATCACCTAGTTCCAATGAGAAAGAAAATTAAGGTAAGAAACGTAAAACAAGATCTTCACCCTTAGATGCACATTAGGATGAGATACGCCAAGATGGGATGCACTAGATCAGTCTCTGTATCAAACACGATTAATAAATGTGTTTGAGATTAAAGATGATCAAAGATACAGATCCTTTCGCATGTTGACTCTTCTTCTAACACCATACTTTACATATACACACACACACACACACACATATATATATATATATATATATTTATATATACTAGAAGGGTACTCGTACATGCAACGAGATACATCTTGATTTTAATATTTTATTTTATTTTTTATTTCAGTCGATGTTATAATATAGTTTTACGTGATTTTGAAAAAAAATGATGTTTTTATTTTTGAATAAAATATAAATTTAAAGATATCATAAACATTTGACAAAAATATATTGATATTAATATCAAATTAACTATTTAAAATTCCTCATTTTTTGTAACTTTTTGATTCAATTTTTTTAATTATAATTTAATTTATATTCCATAACGAAGTAATTCATATTTGGTTTAATAATATAATTTTCTTATAAACATAACAATTAATTATTTTGTTAGAACTCGATAATTATTCTAATTATATTTTAGATTTTTTATATTTTAAAATGAGATGTTTATCCTCTATTTGATTATGTTTATCTGCAGTTAGTTACATGAATTCAAACATGGAGATTTAATAAATTGTACTTATGCATAATTTACTTGTAATCTTAAATTTTAAGTAATATACATCAATATATAATACTTTATGCATAAAAAATAGTTTTTAAAAGTTTTTGTCAAATATTTTATGATATAGTATAGATATATATATATAATATGTTGTTGGTTTATATATGTGATAAAACATAAAGGTGATTAAATTAAGAGTTATTGCATTGAGTTGGGTATAAATGCCTAAAATATCTACAAGTTGCTGATTAATTAATAATAAAATACGATAATATTTTATGATTCATATTTATTCAGGGGATAATTTACATATATATATATATATATATATATAT
Source organism: Cynara cardunculus var. scolymus (assembly GCF_001531365.2). Taxonomy (NCBI): domain Eukaryota; kingdom Viridiplantae; phylum Streptophyta; class Magnoliopsida; order Asterales; family Asteraceae; genus Cynara; species Cynara cardunculus. The sequence continues at coordinate 5,738,449 of NC_037538.1, read as the reverse complement.
ATATATATATATATAT
>NC_037538.1:5726163-5738333 GCF_001531365.2 Cynara cardunculus var. scolymus | reverse complement strand
AGCAATATCTTTTTTTATATTTGCTAATCTTTGTGTGTATCTTAAGATTGTTTAGATAGGTTTCTCACAACTTATCTTTCCACAAACAATCTTGTAAAATCTGTATTGATCTTCTTTATCAATATATATTTTAAATTTGAAAATTGTGTTTGTATTCATCCCCCCCTTCTACAAACTGTTTAGTATTCTTGTAGACCCTTTTGGGACCAACAAAATTACATAATCATCCCCATAGTTTACCGAAATTGCGGTTATTATCACTTGCTTTTTCAAATTACGTTAAAATCCCATCCTTTTTCATTTGCTTATACCCACCGTTCTTATATGTAACAGATGTTGAGTTTATCTGGTATATGTGAGGATATTTTGGTCAAGTTACATACTTTACCATTAACAAGCTCAAACATAAACCTCTCTATTTGATTTCCTTCATCACCATCCTTACAAAGTTACAATACATAGGCCTTGTTGCATGCTTGAAAAAGAAAACTCTCATTAGCTTTTTATGTATGATTTGGTAAGAGATAGAGTCATTCAGGTTGTTTGTTTTTTCTAATTTTTTGGAGACATTTATATCTTATTATCCTCTTATATGATAAAAGAGGTAAATCAACATTTTATTTGCCTCTTATTGTTCTCTATACCCTCAACAGTTGCGGTTCTCAATCAATCAACCTTAGTCGATCATTTCTCTCAATCATTCCTTACCAAATAGATCCTCACCTCTCTCGAATTGATGTATTTTAATATGATTTAAACGTGTCAGTGACATACTTTCATTTAAATGAATACTAATTATACAATTTAGATGTAAAATTCGTAATGATGATGACTAAATGTGAAAACTTGTATAAAACTATATATAAATTCAACACTATAATTTTCTAATAAGTAAAATATACACTTTAAACATTCTTCGTCCCATCTCGTCCCTGTTGTCATGCCTAATGTGGTGGTGTATTAAGGAATAAGAATGAATATATAGGAATAAAATATAAATCTCGACTCCCCAAATTTTCTGTTCCCTCATTATCTATAAATTATATAAGAACAATCATCTGAAAGATAATAAACAGTTACCGAACAATTATATTTCATTTTACTCCATATTACAGAAGCCTCTTAATTATTCTGACCATTAAACTATTATCTACTAAATCATTCAGCAACTACCAAACAATCTCTCGTCTTTTAATCTGTCCTTGGTTTTTTTCTCGTGTTTTAATGAAATTTTGGGGCTTCAAAATTTTTATACCTTTTAAAATAATGTGAATATTTTATTAATAATTAATATTTTAGTGAAATATTGTATTTATGTAGAAGAGGTTAAAAATGTAAATTCCGAAGAATATGCGATGGATGCTCAATAACCCAAAATACCTTGTTTTATGAATTGGGGATCTCCAATTTTCCATTCAACGCCAAAGGTCCATCTCCTCTTCTCCTTCACGCTTCTTCATCTTCCTCCTCCTTTCTCTGTCTGCAATTCAGCCGTCAAATCCACCCAATGGCGGCCATCGCCCGCCTCCTCAAACCCTCATCACCATCTTCCTCTATATCTTCTTTTTTGAAGAGATCAGTTTCCACCACCACTGCCGTTGCTTCCGAAATTGAATCTCAACATCACCAACGCCCTAATTTATCAGATCCCAAGGGTTCTAGAAACTTCCAGTGGGTGTTTCTTGGCTGTCCCGGCGTCGGAAAGGGAACCTATGCTAGTCGTCTATCGACTCTTCTCGGTGTCCCTCATATCGCTACCGGTGATCTCGTACGTGCAGAGTTATCTTCCTCTGGACCTCTTTCTCGTCAGGTATATCTTTTTTCATTGATATATTGTCTTCCTTAGATTTATTATGATTATTGATTGAGGAGTTTATCTTATGTACACCCAATGTAATTAACAAGATCATGACGTTTACGCCCAAATCCTTTTTTTGTAATCAATTTTATCTTAGCTTTGCACACGGCGGTGTAGTGTATGATTTGCTTTGTTATACATGATTACCTGTTGAATTAGGATATTGTAATTACTAATTGTTACGGATGTCTATGAGTTCTGGAGTGCCGTAGACGAAAATTCCAATTAACTTGGAGAAACAATTGGCAAGTATTGAAACGATACACCTTCTTTCGAACTTGAGAACGAACAAATTTTCTTTCTTTATTTTCTCTTGATTTCTCTCCAAACTTGAGAACATAGCAAAAGAAATTCAGGGCCTTGAGATTTACTGTTTTGAAACTTCAGATAGTGGCTAATTTTGATCCTTTGCCACGTCCTACCGTAATCATTGAGTGACGTTTGCTTAGCTTACAATGCTACCCCTTGTGTCACAACAATGGGGTGAACCGTGAACTACTGGTTGTTAGTACCATTTTGGATGTCATATAGGACTCATGCTGGTGTTTCTCGCACTACAAGGGATTTTTTTACTGCATTTGATGGACCTCAAACGGTATTAAAGTGGGGAATGGGACATAGAATGGAAGTCTTCCTAGGCCATAACAAGACGATGGTTTGTCGGTTGGTGTTTCTTTCGATCTTGTTGACTTTTTGTTGAGGGATGTTTCTAGGTGAGCTTTTATTTGGATGGAGAGTAGAAACTTCAGAAATTTGGTTGTCTGTTAAGGATTCTAACGCGCAAGTGTTTCAATTGTATTTTGTTTTTGTTTCCATGTATGTAACTAATTAGCACAGTGCATAGATAAAGAAATTGAATACGTATTAGGTAAGAAGAAAACTGATTATGAAGTGTGGTTGGGTGCCTACCGACCTTTTGAAACAACCAACTCCTCCTCCATTATACTTGGTGTCATTAATTTTTACCCCCATTTCCAAGCTTTTTCTATTTCCCATTATCGTGGCGCACCATGTCTAAACTCAAACTATGCATTTAGTTTGAGACGAAGGGAGTATTACAAATTAATAAACATGCTTGACCCTATTCTTTTCATATAGCCTTTATTGGAAAGTGATTTATCTTTGTTGAAGCTCTTAAGTGTGATAAGCTCTTGTTGTAAGCATATGATGAGTGAATGACGATCACTTCCTTGATTTTTTCTGCACTTCCAATTTATTATTATGAATATGTTTTTCAGCTTGCTGAGATAGTGAATCAAGGAAAGCTAGTTTCAGATGAAATAATATTCAACCTGTTATCAAAGAGACTAGAAGCTGGAGAAGCGAAAGGTGAATCAGGATTTATTCTGGACGGTTTTCCGCGAACTATAAGACAAGCAGTAAGTATCTTGTATTAACCATACTGAACCATATTAGCTCATTGGAACTTCTATAACTAAAATTATGTCTTTCCTATACACAAGTTGGTGATTTGTGATTTCTGAAGCTGCAAAACCCATTTTCTTCTTGTTCTCCGCTTCTCGTAGCGCTTTCTGAGTGATAATATTGCCAGAAAGGGAGAATGTTGTGTTTTTTTTTCAGGATGCATTTGCAATAGTTCCAAGATTAGCCATCCCAGATATTTTTTAAATGCTTACTCATCTGATTTTATGAGTTCATGACACAAATAAGAATTGTCTTGATTCCCTTCGACTGGAGGAACATAATCATGGTTGTGCAAAGTTTATGTATAAGTCTATATAATTAGAAGTTGGCCTTTTGGGATGATCTTATGGTTAGGAACATAGTACTATGAAGTTATATGGATCACCACTGGAAGTGGAAAAGACAAGGTTACTACACTTATTGGAACATAATTGCATACATCTCAGCGTATTGAATCATAATTATTTTTCTTGCTTTTGTTTCCTATTCCACATTTCAGTTTATTTTGCTGCAGGCGTATAATCCCATCTTTGTTATTCTATGCTTAATAAACTTGGTCTTTACTGCTCTAGATGTGATGCTTACCATTTGTTAATTCATCTTCACTCTGCTTTAACAAACTGGCACAAACCCCCTAATGAACCTTTGCTTTTCTATAAAATCAAAAGCCATCATGGAAAATAAAATTAAATCAATAATATATTCTCTCTGTTTTTTGTATATTCAGGAAATTCTAGATGAGGTGACAGAAATTGATTTGGTGGTCAATCTCAAACTAAGGGAAGATGTATTGGTTGAGAAATGTCTTGGCCGAAGGATATGCAGTCAATGTGGAAAAGGTTTCAACGTGGCCTCCATTAATGCAAAGGCTGAGAATGGAAGACCTGGAATGAGCATGGCTCCACTTCTTCCACCTTCACACTGTGCCTCCAAGCTCATTACTCGTGCTGATGACACTGAAGAAGTTGTCAAGGCGCGACTTCATGTGTACCAAGAAACGGTATTGTTCTTTTTATTTAAATTTTTAGAAGCCATTGTTACAACACTCTACAAAGAGAGATTTATTTTGGTGGAATTAAGTTTTCCGAAACATCGACACTATTTAGTTTAGACTAAGCTCATATTTTCAAGAAGGCATTGTGGGTACTTGTTAAATGTCTAAAATACCCTTAAATCCTTGAACAACGAGTATGATAGAGTAGGGAGTTTTAAATACCCAAATTAATTGCAACAACTTTTGTAGTGAGTAGTGACCAACAGGGGTAAAAAAGTAACTTTTGAAAATTTGCTTTGATGTTGCTAGATGATTCTGTAACTAACGTTTTTGGTTGAACCCATTATGACAGAATTTTGTATTTCTGTTTGGTTCAGAGTAAGCCGGTTGAGGATTTCTACAGAGATCAAGGGAAGCTAATGGAGTTCGATCTGCCTGGAGGGATCCCGGAATCATGGCCAAAGTTGCTAGAAGCCCTTAACCTTGATGACCATGAGGACGAAAGGTCAGCCGTGGCGTAGTTTAGCCGCGATTGCTCTAAAATCGATCATTATTTGCATGCGTAATCCGCATGCTGGGCAAATTTTGGAAGAAAAAGAATAATGAAACTACAGTTGGATTTTGTTGGTATGGTTTTGTTGTGAAATAACCAAACAAACATGAGGAAGCTGTCAAGGTAATGATGGCTGCTGTCTTTAAACATTTGTTGTAACATTATTTATGAGGAGAGTCAAGTAACCTCTCAGAGAGACTTCTAAAGAAAGAAAAGGGATTTCTTTTGTATTACAAAATGTTATTCTATATGAAGGGTATATTTTTAAGTATATAACCTTAGGTTAGATTTTAATTATGGGGGTGTTTGGGATTGCTTATTTAAAACAACTTATGCCTTATGTGGTGTTGAACCGGAGTTTTATAAAAAGTGTTATGGATTAGCTTATGATGGTATTAAAACGTAAAAACTGGCAAATTGTTTTTTGGTATTTGGCAAATTTTGCTTATTCATGTAAAATGACCAAAAAAGACATTTTTCCATAAGATCTTCTAACTCCACCATTGAACATTAGCATATGCAATCGAGAATCATGGAACAAGAAATTGAGAAGCGTAGAAAGTATATGGAAACATGAAATCTGGAAACTGTGGAAGGCGTATACAAGAAATTGGGAACCATGGAAACCAGGGAAGTTGAAACCGAAGAAGCTTAGAAATTGAAGGCCATGGAACTCAAAAACCATGGAAGTTGAAATAATGAACAGAGATTGTACTTGGAGAAATCGAAATGGAAAACCAAATAAAAGTTGGAGACCATGAAGAACCTTGCCGAAGAAGTCATGCAATGGATCAAGCAACTTTTGAATTATTAGGTTTAGGGTTATAAATTTGGATGTTCTTGGGCACCCATCTTTTGGGTTGTTTTGGATCCAATCGAGGAAAACGAATTATCATTGGTGGATTTTATTAAGTTTAGGGTTAAAAAGATAATTTGGATTTCAAAGCTGATAAGTTGTTTTTGATAAGTTAGAAGAGAGTAACTTATCAAAAACTTCTTATTACTGGTATAAACATTGTTTTTTTCCCCTCATCCAAACACTAAAAAACAAGTTATTACTGGTACCACACCGGAATAGATCAGTAAACAATTTAAATAAGCAATCTCAAACACCCCCTAAATCCATTATCTTCTGATAAAATATGAAGCCATTTTTTAATAGATCAAGATTTAATTAAAATCCGATTAAAAGTTATATATCTATACCCTAATAAAAATCTGCATCATAAGCCCAAAATATTTGCTTTTTAGGAGGGTGTGTAAGTTTATTTGTTGCATTTGCCGTATATAAATATTATATACTTAAAAAAAAAAGATCTGCTTTTTATACCTTCTCATTCTGACCAATCTCAAATTTAGGTCTCAGTAATTTAGTTGATTAGTCATGGTTACAAGGAAAAAATCATATTTTTTTTACTCATTTGAATAAAAAGATTTAGGGGATGTTTATCAAATACTTACTTGGTAAGCGCTTACCGGTAAAATTTAACACCATTATTCACTCACCGGATAAAGATTTTAGTCCACCAAAACGTTATCGTATGCAACAATTTATCCGGTAAGCGCTTACCGTGGTAGGAGTCGTTGCCATCGCTTACCGGGTAAGACTCTTGGTTCTTGTCTCGCTCTTATCGGGTAAGATTCTTAATCATTATTATATTCATCCGGTAAGATAATGTGACTTGGCGTTCACTTACCCGAGTAAGCGTTTGATAAACGGCCCCTTAGTTTTTGATTTCGATTTCTCCAAGTACGATATTTGTTCATTAGTTCAACTTCCATGGTTTGTGAGTTCCATGGTCTTCAATTTCTAATTTTGTAAATGAGCTTTATATTCTAGACCGGAGGGCTTTTTTGGCTTAATTGTTAAGTCATTAAAGGAATAAGTCAAGACTATTCAATTATCTTATTAAGCCATCTCAATCAAATTTTAATATAGAAAATATCTCAAAAATAAATAAAATGTAAAAAGTTAATCTATATATGATTTAAATTGAAAATAAAATCTAAAAAACTCTATTAAAAAGAAAGAAAAATATCGCCATCCGTGGGACTCGAACCCACGACCACGTGGTTAAAAGCCACGCGCTCTACCAACTGAGCTAGAACGGCTGCTTGTTTTCCTCTAGTTTATTGAACCATTTTAAATAAATAATTCTACACATATTAAAAAAGGAATATTAAACCATTTAAAATAATTTACAGTACAAAAGGAATTTATCAAGCAAAAGAGTTGTTTTTAGGGGATGTTTGATCATAATTTATAAAATGAAGTGTTTCGGTTTTATATAATATAATGAACTTATTTTTTTTTATAAGACCGGATTTTTATTCGATCAACTCGATTCGTTATTTGACATTTTCATTCTTTTGTCTGAACCAAGTAGTGTTGTAGTTTTTTTTTTGATTAACTTGGATATCCAACTCGTTATGCGAGCCAACTAATCCTAGAGTGACCATCTGTTTTGCAGATCTTTCGGAGTCACCGTATTTGAACCTCCATAGCCATAAGAGGATTTTTATTTCTCCTTTGATTTGAACCTGAGACCTCCTGATACTTTTAACATTTGAAGTCAAGCTCAAACCAATCAAACACCACCTTTATGGTTTAGTTTCTTTCTAATTGCCACCACATTATTTCATAGCTATCCAAAGTTTGCTTTACCCAAGCCTATGACCATTAGGAAGAGGTCATTGCAAGTACCGTTTAAACGTTAGGTCTCATTTGTTTTGACGGAATGTTTTTTAGTAATTTGAAGTTTAATTGAATTTCATTCTTTGTGAATATTTTATAATAAAAAATTATAAAAATAATTAAATTATTTTTTTATTAATTGATTATTACAATATAAGTAACTTTAACCTATTTTAAAACATTACTAAAAACAAATTCTATGAAATTCAATGAAATATCAACCACCTTTTTGGAATTTTCTAAATCCCATGTTTGTGGGATTCCAAATCCTCTCAAATCCCGTCAATGAAATCCCTCACAATCCTATCAAAATTCTGCAAACCAAATGGGACTTAAGAGCATTTCCAACAAATTCTCTAAATTAGAGCAAACGAGGATTTTGGACAATTTTTTGCTCAAACAAATTCTCTAAAACGGAGAAAATCATAGAGCGTAAAATTTCTACAAATTTGTATATATTTGCCCTTAATTTTAAGATTTTAGGGTTATTTGTTTAATATTAATTAATTTGTTTAGGATTAATATATTTATATTTAAGGCTAATTTTTTAAACTTTAGAATTAATTTATTACTTTTGTTAATATGTTTCTAAAATTGTTTGAAAATGAAAATGATTTTTTGAAAAAATCAAATCATTAATTACTATGAAAATATATCTTATAAAATTATATTTTTTTAAAACATAATTTAATGAAAATATTTTCCTCATGATAAATAATCTTTTTTATTTAATGATTAGTTTTTATTTTATTAAATAACTAAATCTTATTTTATTTTATATCATGGTTTGTGCTACCATTAACAATTTGATTTTTATTTTGAAGTATATAATATTTATATACGACTAATAAAACTTACACGAACTTTTCATTTTTTGGGTAAGATTAAAACCCCTAACTATTCAGGACATCTCTAATAATTAGTGACACCTAATCTTACATTAAATCCCCAAAAAACAGTGTAAAATTTGATGCAAATAATAAATCTTCTCTGGCAGGTAGTACAAAATCTTACATTTATATATAAGATTCTGGGTATATTTCTTTTTAATATCTCATCAAATGAATAGTGATTTGTTACACCAAATTTGGTGTCTGATCGATTGAAATGCTTTAGTGTGAAATTTGATACTTAAAGTTCGTGATACAGCAAGGCCGATGGCGCTTTGGTTACTAATCGATCGATCTGACGTCTAAACAATCGACATAAAAAAAACATTTCGATTAATTTAAGAAACATAAGAAAACAACACCTTTGCTGACACAAACAACACTTGATTATTATTATATATATCAATATAATGACACCCAACAAGAGTTCGAACTTTTTCTTGAAACAAACAACTTAATTTCTTTATTTATTAATTAAACGACACAAATGTAATTAACCCTCAAAAGATATGATCATCATGCGATGGCCTTAGTTTGATGACTGACCCTGCAACAATCATACGAAAACCATGTATTAATTAATGAGCAATTAATACATGACATGATGATATTAATTGGAAGAAATACTTGATGACTTACCAGATAACGTTTCTTGTACATCTGAACAACGAAATCAGGATCAACTTTGGTGTCAAGATAGGCATCAATCTTGTTCAGTTCCTCTATCCATTTTGCTACTTTTGGCCTGCCTGAACTGATGTCGTACTTGTATACCTCTTTTAAGAATATATCAACCCTTTCCACAAATGGGATATAAACGATGTCCACCAAACTCATCACTTCTCCAAGTAAAAATGGACCTTCAAACTTCTCAAGAGCTGATTCCAAGTAATCAAAAGCAGCCCCTGCAGATATCCAAATCTATATATCATCAGCTCTACGTACATTAAAAGGGTTTCATTCTTTGTGTGTGTGTGTGTATATATATATATATATATATATATATATATAGAGAGAGAGAGAGAGAGAGAGAGAGAGAGTTACCAGCTTCTTTGGCAGGATCTCCTTTAAACGAAGCGTAGGCTGTAGCAATGAAGGTGTTGGTGTATGCCAATAGATCCTCAGCAAACTCTCTTTTGGCAGCCTCCTACAAGCAGATTCATTTACACATATGTGGTTGCTTGTTACTATAATTTCAGTTATAAAAGAGGAGAATGAATTAAGATATATAGATCTCTTACTTGTGGTAGTAATGCGGGCCCTTCAAAGTGAGCATCTATGTATTTCACCATTTCTATGCTGTCTACTATGATCTTGTTGTCATCTTCAAGGCTTGGTACCTTAAAGAAACAAATATCAACAAACAGTATTAACGGGCTCAGATCTTTCCCAAACTATTATTACATACTTTCAAGAAGATTATGAAAAATACCTTATTTTCAGGGCAGACTTTCTCCTTATACCATATCGGCTTGTTAGCAAGGTCAATAGGAACAAGCTTGATCTTCTCTTGTAGTCCCTACATGAATATATACATATATATATATATATATATATAGCTGGTTCATTAAGTGATAACTAACTTATGGTAAAGCCTATACATAGATTAACAAGTTACCTTATAATTCCTGGTAATCCAAGCACGTTGTGCAACGGGGCATTGGTAGTTGAGGTATAACCTTTTTCATAAACAAAATCAAACTGTTTTTTAGATATCCTGATGATCCAAAATACATTCCGAATGCAAAATCAAACTTAATTCATCATCATCATCATATATATATATATATGATATTGTATAAAATACCTAGTTGTTCCGTCAAACACAGCAGGTGGTTCAGAAGTAGAATCCAAAGTTGGAAGAACCTCTTTCACGTTTCTACAAACCATATAGCACCAATATCAAAATTCAAATTGGAATACACACACACACACACATATATATATATATATATATAGAGAGAGAGAGAGAGAGAGAGAGAGAGAGAGAGAGATGTTCTTACGATGCTGCCATTGACAGATGGTTCGAAAATGCAAGTTGAGGACGATGGTTTCTGAGTATGACAAATTAAGGAAGAGGGATATGAGAATGAAGGGGAGTAACATGTGTATTTATAGAGGGGATATTCTGTTTGGTTTGTGTAATAAAATAATTTATTATATATAATATATTGTATAATGATAATAATAAATAATATACAATATATCATATATCGTTCGAATTTTTGTTATTATATACAAGGTAATTTATTTAATATATATTAATATAAATTATATTTAAAATGATATATTATATTATATTGATAATATATAATATAACATATTATATATGGTAATTATATTATGGGTTAAATACATGAAATAACAATCTACTTTCATAAATTTTTTATTATAATATTCTACTTTTGTTTTTCTTTATTACAACAATGTACTTTCAAATTATTTTTTATTAAAGCATCGTACTTTAAAAAATCTACCCATAATAGCAATGAATAACATGTTACCTTTTAAACAGGTTAACTCCTTGACTTTTTTTGCTTGTGTGGCTTTAATGAGGTGATGTGGATGACACATCATTTTGATGACTTAACTAAAATAAAAATAAAAACTTATTTCAAATTATTATTAGTGATTTTCATTTTTTATTGCTATGATCTAAAAAAACATTAACCACAAGGGAGGTGTCTGATTGGTTTGAGCTTGACTCCAAAGGTCAAAAGTATCTGGAGGTCTCAGGTTCAAATCCAAGGAGGAATAAAAATCCTCTTGTGGCCACGGAGGTTCAAATGCGGTGATTCCGGGCTATCTGCAAAACAGGTAATCACTCTGAGATTAGTCGGCCCGCATAGCGGGTTGAATATTATTTTTAATCAAAAAAAAACATTTAATAGTTTTTGACCTTTTCTCATTAAGTTGCATGCAAATTAAATATTCTAGAGTAAAATATTTCTTAAATAAATATGAAACATTATTTTCGAGACATATTTTGTTTGTAGAAAATATAACACTTCTTATTTTATATTGTTCAAATAAATACATATTTAAAGTTCTCTTTAAAATGTTAACGAAATAAATTATGATCTATAATTTTTTAATATTGTTATATTAATAAATAATTCAAGAAAATCTAATTAATTTAATATATTTATACGTCAAGCAAAAGTTTTTGAACAAATATAATATATTATTTAAAAAATAATATCTTTTGGTAAAAAAAAGGAACAACTCTTATTTTCTTTTAAAAAAAAACATATTTTAAAAAAAAATATTAGCAAGATAAGGTGCGTTATACAAGTTTTAATGATATTTGTATATTAGTAATTTAGAATTTTTTTAATTCATTTAATATATTTATTAAATAACATGTAAAATATCTAAATATTAAAATTAAAAATATTGTGTTTAATAAGAACTAGTAGATACTATAATAAAATAATTTTGAAGTACAATGATGTAATAAGAAAGTCACATCACCATGGTACATGTTGTCTGCCTACTTGGACAATGAGGTGGTATGAAAACCTGGTATAATGAGTAAATTTAAATTAAAAGGTTACTCAATGCTATAATGGGTAAATTTTTCAAAATACAATGTCCTAATAAAAAATAGTTTGAAAATACATTGTTGTAATAAGAAAAACTTGAAGTACAATACTATAATAAATAAATTTATGAAAGTAGATTGCTATTTTATGCATTTTGTCCTTATATTATTATTGATAACATAATATATAATATATGATATATTATTAATA
>NC_037538.1:5711725-5725808 GCF_001531365.2 Cynara cardunculus var. scolymus | reverse complement strand
TGTGATTTACGAGAACGCGAGAACAACCCAATAACCTCAAACTTTTTAATTAATAAATTAACTTTTATTATATATATACATAATTTAATAAGGACAATAATATAATTAAGTAATTTTTATAATTTTTATTTTATTTTAATTAACCATAATTATCCTTTCACGTTCCACGTTTTACTCTTGGTAGTTTTTTTCTTCTCCTTCGTTCATGCTTCTTCTCCTTCTCGTTCATGATAATCTCCAGATAGTCGATGGCTTAACATCTTTTCTTCATATCACACCCCTATCACATAAGTATCACACCCATATCACATGATTATCACACCCATATTACATTATTACAACAAAATTTTAATTTATCAACCAAAACGATAACCCAAGTGATGTATAACAGTGATTATCACACACCTATCACATGATTATCACACCCAAATCACATGATGACACCAAAATTTTAACTTATCAACCAAAACGTTAACCCAAGTGATGTATAACGGTGATTATCACACCCCTATCACATAAGTATCACACCCATATCATATGATTACACCAAAATCTTAACTTATCAACCAAAAACGATAACCCAAGTGATGTATAATGGTGATTATCACACCCCTATCACATGATTACACCAAAATTTTAACTTATTAACCAAAACGATAACCCAAGTGATGTATAATGGTGATTATCACACCCCTATCACATGATTATCACACCCATATCATATGATTATCACACCTAGTATAATCCTAACCTATCGAAACCATTCGAAATCGTTGTGATAATGTCTAAAATAACCAATTTACTAGATAATGATAAGGCTAATGATAAACACCGTTCGAAATCGTTGCTTCCGTCGGTTGTTTTTGCGATTTGAAGTTATGAGTCTCCTTGAATTCGTAACCATTTACTAGATAATGATAAGACTAATGATAATAACGATCGTGTTTAAAAGATTTGATGATATCATTTTCATTATTACCCTTTTAATTTTAAATTTTTTTGAATCTTTTTCAATTTCAGTTTTAATTTTAAAAATCTTTTAATTTTATTTTTTATCACAATATGTGGTTATTGGGTTGTTCTCGCGTTCTTGTAAATCACATGAGTTCTCGTTTGAACCCTTCCTTATATATATATATATATGGACACGTCTAAATGAGAAAACGATCTATTTAAAACAAACGCAAGAATTGGTAAACCACATGTATTTTTCACATCACATATGGTATATTACACATCCAAACCGTGAGGACGAAACATGTTGCACACGTTAATTTTCACGTGACCTTGGTCGCTTTGACCAATCGTCCTCATCCTTCTAAACGTCTAATAAATCACATAAAATTTGATCATTTTTGCATCATCATAAGTTAACCGTCTTCTCGTTTGATTTTCCTTTCTATCGATATATTGTTATGTTAGGAGGGTAAGATAGTAATTTAATATTTTTTTCCAAGGTTGTTCCACTTTTTTAAATGAAATAAAAAAAACTCTATCTTTGTTCGATGAATTCTTGCCCCAAACTTGTACAACCTTTTTCTTGTTCCATGTTAGGCCAACACACAAGACAAAGTATCTCATGTAATTCAAATGTAGTTATGTACATGTAAGCAGTGATTATATGTTTGTATCATTAAACCGAATAACGAGCAATCAAACATTGTAATTCTATGTAGATACGTTTAGAGATTTTTTCTTGAAAATGAAACATTTGTCAAATCATTGTATGTTTGTTTGATAATTGATTACATTATTTTCATTGGATTTTATTTAAATAAACTAACATAAAACTACAAACTCGAGACAACAAGTAATATTGGTGTACAAACTATAGAACATACTGCAAGTATAGAAGGTCAACAAGTAATATCTATGTGTAACATCCTGTTTTACGTCCCATACAATAAAAGTGTTGAACCAGTTAAGAAAAACCAAAATTTAGAGTCCGACTATAGTGCTCATGTATTAATGACGAATGTTATTATAGCGCATTGGTGGTATCGAAAACATGGTTGTCCGGGCTATTTTACCCACACGATCGTGGCATTGGCTTGATAGCTAGCACGATGGTGCTGATGGTACCAAGAAAATGGTTGTCCGGGCTATAGGGCTCCCACGATCATGACATTTGCATGATAGCGGGTATGATAACCAGCGGGCCTTGGAGTATAAAAGGTCGGGTTTAGGGTTAGGGCTTGTCATTTTTCTTCGTCTCCATTTCTCTCTCAATCAAATCGATTTTGGTCACTTTTGTCCACCGATTTTCGGGCATGATAGCAAGCTGTTTGGCTGTTCTCACTTTTTCCATGTATTAATACCTTGATCTCAGTCATCAATGAAAGGCTTTTATTGATAGATAGTTAGGATGGAGATGATGAGATGAATGTGAATGTGATCTTGAAGCAATAGGTCAAATTCACTCTAGTAAGTATGTCGATGAATGTCATATGCTATCGGTACAAGTGAAGATGATGTCATTTTTATGCTCAGATGTGTTTCAAGAGCATATCTTGAATGTCATAACCCGACCAACCCAACCCACATAGATTAGGTTCAACTGGGTCATGCTAACGGTTTGAGTATTATCAAATCGTAGCAGTTTGAAATGGATTGTCAAAAATACCTTTAGACCGTCAAACCCAACCCATGTGCAGTACTGAGGAAGAAGTCATTGCAAGTACAAGAAGTACAGAAACTAGATTATTCAAAGTTATAGATAACAAACAAACCAAGAGGTTTATTAACCTAAGACCATTTTTGCTACAAACTTACACCCAACAGCAGTTACTTGAAACAAACAACTTTATTCACCCTTTATATATAATGCTGCCTGCCTGCCTGCCAGCCATATCCCTCAACATATCATCAACTTCACTCACCCTACAACAATCATATGAGCAATTAGTATTTCTTTTAGGCTAATCCCCCTTTTCGAGATGATCCCAATCTTACGATTTCGTCAGTAAAACACCAGAAAACCGTGATATATCAAAACGTCGGTCACACAGAAGAGAACATAAACCCAAGGATATCATTCCAAAAAAACGATTTGGACTACACATGATATTTGGGTCCAAGACAAGCGTGTAGTCCACTTTTTCCAAAAGACTTTCAAGGCATGATGTATCATGTAAATGCAGAATTCAGAAAGCTACTTACCAGAAAGCGTTTTTTGTACATTTGAACAACGTAATCAGGATCACATTTCGTCTCAACATAGGCATCAATCTTGTTCAGTTCCTATACTCAAGTGCTTCATAGTAAGTGCAAGAATGCGAATGGACGATGCAATGCACTCACAACATCAATCTTAACAATTAAAAAGATGGCTTCATATGCCCAATTGTCATGTATTTACATCGCCCAAAAAAAAAGTGATCTTGCATAATTTACTTCCAAAATTCAAATTCAATGTGGATGTTGTCTTTGTTATAAAGTTTATTTTAGAATCAAATTTCTCAAGAGAAGTAACCATTTTGAAGTCAAACTAAATCATTTGACCTTGAAAAGTCAAAGTCTATCTGGCTTGATTGGGAATCGATGGACTAATATTCAAAAACCCAAAAAGTGGAGATTAGGAAGGAAAAAAAAATCCTTCTTTCTAGTCATCTTATGTTTTACTGAAAGAAGAAGCAATGACAAATGACATACCTCTATCCATGTTGCTAGTTTCGGCCTGCCTGAAGTAATATCATACTTGAATACCTCTTTTAAGAATACCTGAAGCCTTTCCACAAAAGGAATATAAGCAAAGTCCACCTGCAATTCATAAGTTTGTAGCAACAATTAGTCAGTCTTCACTTGCAGTTAACTGAAAGTATTATGTCGATACTTATTTTTGGGTAACCGTGGGTGCTTGGGCCATCTTGCACACACCCCGACTAATCCCATGGGCCCCGAAGATAACAGCTAGGAAAATTCCCTGTAGCCCTAAGGAGACTCGAACAGGCAACCTTTAGGGAGGATCCCCAAGGGCTAACCTTTATCAATGGATACTTTTTTTTGGAAGGGTGTCCAGGTTATGCCTGGACTAATCCCGACAAATTGTGACTGCAAGAAATCAGCGTTGATAAACTAAGTGGCCACAGTTGACAGTTGTTTTGTACCTTGATGGGCCAAAAAGAAGGAATCTTGGAATTTTAAGTGCAGAGAAGAAAGCACTCACCAAACTGACTTCTCCAAGGAAAAAAGGACCTTCAAACTTCTGAAGAGCTGATTCCAAGTAATCAAAAGCAACACCTGATCCAGGTATCAGATCTAATCAGCTCTAGATGCAAAAAAGTTTCATGTGTTTTATATATAATACAAGGATAGGTTTAAGTCATACCAGCTTCTTTCACAGTATCTCCTTTAAAGGAAGAGAACACTGTTCCATTGAATGTGTTGGTGTACGTCAATAGATCCTCAGCAAACTCTCTTTTGGCAGGGTCCTATAAATTTTAATATGGCTGCTTGTTACAATTTCAAAAGAGGAGAGAGGGAAAAGAGGTTTCTCTATCAAACTGTAGATCTCAAATCTTACATCTGGTAGTAACGAGGGCCCTTCGAAGTGAGCATCTACATATTTCACCAAATCTAAGCTCTCTCCAATGATTTTGTTGTCATGTTCAAGAGATGGCACCTTAATAAAGAAAATATCATCAACAAACAGTATCCAGGTATCAACCATCAATAGATATAAGCATACATGCACAAACACGGTGATATAAGGAGATATATGTAAATGCTCAATAGAGATTATGATAATCCGTTTATCAAGAAAGAAAATCCTAGTTGCTTTTTTATCACATATAATGTAACAGCTAGTTGAATGTAACGAATTCTCAATTACTATAATGAAGATGTGTTGTTTTATATAAACTAATAGACTCAGCACACTCTGTACATTTTGCAATAGATATTACAAGTGTTTAGAAGTGAGAGTGTCACACATATGCAGAAACTATTAAGGACTTCCTGTTGCCTTTTGATCAGAATTCATCTAAGCATTTCATGTGCCCAATCAATAACGACCATCCAACTTGAATCTAAGGACCAACTAAAAAGACTCGATCTAATTCACAATTAATATCAATATGTTTATGTGGTGAAATAGCAGTAGTACCACCTCAAACAGATCATTTGAGTCTTGAGATACGAAAATAAATAATTTGAATAAACATAACAAAGTTGAAAAAGAACAGAAAATGGTTACAAACTGATTTAACCAGGATTAAAAAGTAGAACTTAAAACATAATATACGATATATCACAAGGATTACCTTATTTTCAGGGTAGACTTTCTCCTTATACCATGCGGGCCTATTTGCGAGGTCAATGGGAACAAGCTTGATCTTGTCTTGTAGTCCCTGCATATCAAGACCCAGATAATTAAGAAGTCGATATTAGTTTTGATACAGAGAGAATTCGGAGAGTTAACAAAGGTTTTCTTCGATCTTCGGAAAAGAAGAAAATGAGCTCGAAAGAAGCCCGAGATAGCACATCGAAAACGGGAAACAGACCCGCGCCCAAGTTTTCCAATACAGCTCCCCACCCAAATTTCATTTCTCCAAGTTACTTGCAGGTATTGTCAACATTTCGGTTTAAAAGAAAGTATAGCAAATAATCAACCAAAAGTCTTCTAGGAGATCAAACATTTATTCAAGAAATTATAGACATTTCATAATTCCTTCTACAGTTTTGTCTTTAAGCACACCCCATTAGTTGATTAACTTGCTCAAGTTTAGAAATACAATGTTTCTGTGTTTACTTTAAACATTCAGAAACAATAATCATAGCAACTTATTTTTTGGAAGGGTGTCCCACTAATCCCAGTAAATTGTGATGGTAAAGATATCAATCTCGATAAACTCAATGGCAATAATTGTTGTGAACGTTTGGAATTAAATCCAAGGTAGATGAGATATTCCACCACATACCCTGAGCCTTACCACTACGCCAGAACCCTTGTGCTTAATCCATAGCAACTTCCTATATTATATAAACCATTTCATTGACCTTCTACAAAGGCATAAAATTCCAAATCCAGAAGTTGACTCAATTTAAAAGTAAATTTACATCTCTATCAGCAACTAGGAAAGATGAATTTTGTTTTGTTTTGGGTATATTTTTTTAATAGAGTCGAATGAAAGAAAAGGTGAAAAACTAAGGTCTCCTGCCTACTTAATAAGATAAGAGACGCCCAATTCAGCTCAATTCTAAATCGTCACATGAGGTCTTATTTTATTCATCAACTACGAGAGAATCGATGGGGGTGCTTGGAAGTCGCAATTAATCAGATTCTGGTTCTAATTTTTTGAATAAAATAATCAGAAGCTACAAAGAAGCGGCTGCAACAAAACTATTTTTCACTTGTGAATATAAAATCAACTAATTATTCCTGGTCTAAACCACTTTGTTGTAGTTAATTAAGTAATTCAATAATCACCTTCGAGATCGCACAAACATCTGCTAAACCTCAAATTCAATTAAACCATAAATAATTCAATAAAGGAACTTAATCGTAAAGCACAACATAGGTTAACAAATTACCTTATAATTCCTGGTAATCCAAACACGCTGTGCAAAGGGGCATTGATAGTTGGTGTATAACCTTCCATAAACAAAATAAAACTATTATTTAGATATCCTGATCATCGCAGCAGACTAAAACCAAAAATACGTTCTAGAAGAGAAATCAAGCTCATTCAAACTTAACTAACTAATCATATGATACATACCTAGTGGTTCCGTCAAACAGAGGAGGTTGTTGAGAAGTAGAATCCAGAGGTGATGGAAGAACCTCTTTCACACTTCTATAAACCATACACCAAAATCAAAATCAAAATCATATCAAAATCAAAATTCAAATTCAAATATAAATGCATAGATAGATAGATTGATAGAGAGAGAGAGAGAGAGAGAGAGAGATGTTCTTACGAAGTTGGCATTTTCAGATGGTTCGAGAAATGAAGTTGAGGACGATGGTTTTTTTAGTACGACAAAGGCAAACCGATTTGCGAGGGGAAGGGAGTAACACGTGTATTTATAGATGGAGTATTCTGTTCAGTTTTTACTTTTTAAAAATGTAATTAGGTGTAAGTGGTGATGGTATGCCTGCGTCACCACTGACGCTTCAGTGAATGAGCAACTACAAACCGCTATCCGTCCAGATACATTTTAAGAAATTTTTGACAGATACATTCCAGATCAATCAGCCCATATCGATTAGGGGAGACCTGAACCGTATAAACCAGTATCGTAAATATTCCAGTTTATTGATTGACATTAACCCTAAGTTTATCGTAATCGATTAGTTAATGTGTTGGTTAAACGTATTCTGAAACACGAAAAAAAAATAATCATTGCCTTATTTCCAAACACATCGTAAGCTAAACGAGTGCTGACGAATGTTTACAAGTTCATTAAATTGCACTTTACAGCATGATGTACGATTTTAAATTGTGTATTTCATCCAATATTATATTAAAATGTGATAAATACTTACGTATGAACTACTTTTTGTTGACCGAGGGGCGGACACACGTTAATATCTAAAAACTTGTGAAAAAACAGTAGCCTCCTCTCTCAAATCCGCCCCTCGGCCCACTCGTAGACACTGCCGTTTAAATGTGACCACAGCAGCCATAGGCTCGCTACACCATAAGTAGGGGTGAGCATAGGCGGGTACCCGCCCTTTTTGATAGGAACCGGAACCGGAACCGGAACCGGTTAGAGCGGTTCTTAAATTTTTGGAACCGGAACCGGAACCGCCGGGAACCGGTTCCGGTTCCGGGTACCCGCTTCCTAAAATATTAAAATTTTGTTATTTAGAAATAAAAAATAAAACGTTGCCAAAACACTAAATAAATAAGCAAGAATACAAATTATATGTAGTAATGGTTACAAATATTGTTTAACGATTACAAACCATAATAGATTAATAGAAAATGTTCAAAGTTTAACGATTACATACTATAATGGTAAATTTTCAAAGTTTAACGATTACATACTATGAATCCAAGTGAACACACAATTTAAAAAAA
Organism: Cynara cardunculus var. scolymus; assembly: GCF_001531365.2. NCBI lineage: Eukaryota > Viridiplantae > Streptophyta > Magnoliopsida > Asterales > Asteraceae > Cynara > Cynara cardunculus. The sequence continues at coordinate 5,717,784 of NC_037538.1, read as the reverse complement.
TACGAATCATTCTATATGAAGAATTTAGATGAAGAATGAAGATGACGGCGTGCTTTCAAGATGTAAACCTAATATAAATTTGGTATTAAAAAATAATAATAATTTTTTTATTTAAAAATACCGGGTACCCGGCGGGTAACGGTTCCGAAAAATTGAGAACCGGAACCGGAACCATTCTCAATCGGTTCCGTATTTTAGGAACCGGAACCGGAACCACTCATATCAGTTCTGGTTCCAGAACCGGCAGTTCCAAGACGATTCCGGTTCCATAGCCGGATACCCGGTTCCGCTGCTCACCCCTAACCATAAGTGGTTGGCCGTTACTCTAAATTCAATTTAAATGGCTTTGGTAGCAGCATAGTCGGTCCTAAGATTTTTGATGCCCTGTGCGAAAAAAAATAAAAAATGCCCTTAAGTCTATTTTTTTAAGTCAACGAAACAACGAAACATGCGATTTTTTACAGAGTTTAGAACCTATTCAAGCCAAATGTCTCATCCTCATGTTTATTTTTATTAATTATAATAAAAAAATACAAGCGGGACATAAAAATCAAAACCCCGAATACAAAATATATAATGATAAAAGGATAAATCCTGGATTAAGATTGTGCTTCCTTCTTTTCCAGTTTTCCCTTTTTCAAATTGAAACTAGCAAAATAGAAATTTTATTTTACTATATGGGACTTAAAAGACAAGGAAAACTATAAATTAGTTTTTAGCTAAAATAGTAAATTACATCCAAATTATTGTCATAATGAACAAAAAGTAAAACTCAAAAGTTACAGATCTAACGACTAAAGGCTAATGACTTATCTGTTAGCAGCTTAATAAGCTTAATGGAACTAATACGGTTAATCGGCTAGAAAGAGAACTTCATGCCCTAAAAATCGAAATAGTCGAACTTTGAAGAACAATAGATATTAGATTGAGTTGTTGGAATGATGGCATTAACTGGTTTACGATGTGCACTCAGTATTTATCATTACTAGGCCTTGGGCCTGTTTTTATAATTAAAGCTCGGTTGTTCAATTCCCAAATTATTAAACTCAAAACTAGTAATAGATAACAATTTGATGCCCCTTTAGGCTTTGATGCCCTGTGCGGCCGCACGGGCTGCACGTGGCCAGGGCTGGCCATGGGTAGCAGTAGCCCTACGTCTCACCATAAGTTATCACTAGACGACATCATGACTTCAAGTATTTATTTCTGGTTCAGTCCAATCCAGTCCAATATGCACGCCTTCAAGTTGGATGCCTTTGGTCCCGTACTGCAAGTAGTACTACTTCAAGGCTTGTAATGATGTCCCCTGGTTCCCAGAAGCTACGATCAGTAACCCGAGGATTCTTCATCAGAGTCGACCATGGAAGGGTGCTTTGCTTGCAAAACTCGGATATCTAAATCAAACTAAACAAACCCAGTATATCCGCTTAAAAATAAGACATGAAAGTTACAGACTTTACCTTTGTATAAGATGTTCCCAAAAGCGCCGCCCGACTTGCCAAATATAGTATAGGATCAATATAAACGAAGTCTAATGCTTGTTACTAGCAGTAATGATAGAAATAAGATCTGTCTGAAGTAAGAACTATAAACATTTCGTCTTTTAACAAATAAAGAAAAAAGATCACCGGAGAAAAATTCTGTTGACGACATCCACAGGCAGTGCATAAGCGGGATCAATGGCCTTTAATCCTGGATACTCAAGAAGCGAAAGACCTGCAACTCCAAAATACGTGTGGAAAACATCAACAGCATCGTCTGGCCTATCTGAAATTCCTCCCTTCTCAATATCCTGACAGTCCAAGATAAACTTAACAAGCTTTTCTTTGTCGATCCAATGAACTCTATCGATCATTATCAAGCTAGATAGCACCCACCAAGAATAGCAGACATCCGGAAGCTTCTCAGGGCGCCCGTTTAGGCCTCCGGATTTAACTTGCCTTTCACACAACCACCAACCTAAAAGATCCTTATCGACATAATGTAAAGAACCCATTATTGCAAGTGCCCCTATGCAACAAAAAATTTGACCCGCGTGAGATTCAGCACCAGGTGTGCACCCAAACCCGCCATCAAGATTCTTGCAACTTATAATGTATTTTACTGCCTTTTCTACATTGATTCTATCCAAACGATGTAGTAGTGCAAGAGAACATATGGCGACATATGAGAATCTAGTATCTATTTCGCCCCATATGTCTCCTGAAAAGGAACCATCTTCGTTTTGTAGGCTAGCTATGTAGCTCGACACTTTATCGATATCGAGTACTTCTATCTTGTCAAATAGTGCCAAAATTTGGATCGCACTAAGGGTGTAGAGTAAATGTGGATCATGCCCTTCATTACCACCAAAACCACCAGATTGGTGTTGGCAACTCATAACCCACGGAACAACCTTTTCTTGTTCCACAGCTTCAAGCTTTCCTAGGATGTCAAGTGTGGTTAATCCCCAATATGCACCGTTAATTCGGAGATGCTCCATTAGAACAGACTCAACATCATCTTTCCTCTTTTCCACCAATAAGATGTACTTGGCATGCTTTTCAGCTGCTAGATCTCCCATTCTGTGAGATAAAAAAAGGTATGAAAGGATAGTTTAGAAAAAAAAAAACTAACATAAAAGAATCCATGACGCGAAAACTATTCTAGGAGACTAAAACGTTATTTTTAAAATGTTAACGGGTCCAGATTTTGAAAGGTAAAAATAGCACAAGTCAAAGAACCTCCAACTAAACTAAATTTAACAAATGCAATTTAGTTCATATTCCAAAAAAACCCAATAGCAAACAAAACTTGGGTCTTGTAACTTGATGTGAATCACTCAACAATAATACCAACAGTTTTCACATACGTTATGATACAAGCAACTTTAGCGTACTACAACAATAACATGAAATAGGTTACCACTAAACAAATAAACCCCATTTAACTGGTTTATAATTGTTTGCCCTGTTTTGCTTTGGGTCCCAAACGCACATGAATCTCTCCATCCTCGTCTAAATTTCAAACCCCATGTATTATAGAACAACTTTTTTCTTGGCATCACATCACCAAAATATCGTCTAAATCTCAAACCCCACGTTACTTCCATTTCAAATTTTGTCATTGTTTTGTTTGGTTTAAAACCTTAAATCACTTATGCTGTATTTGGGATATGTTCAGAAACTCTCATACTTTTGTTTTGGATTTTAATACATATTCTAATATGCTACCTCGGTTAGATTCATCCTCCATCGAATGTCTACATACTATCTCAATTTTTACAGATTTGAACCACTACAAAACAACTCGTTTGGCTCTGAGAAAAACCACAATTTAGGGATAAAGTAAGTAATGCTGGTAGAGTTTCCTGTATTACTATAAACAACTTAGATCCAAAGTGATCAACCGTTTTCAAGTAAACTACAGTAGTGTCTTGAAGTATAATATATAAGGTCTAGAATTGGAACTGAAGCAGGATTAAATGAATCGCTAAGCAAGTTCGGCTTCAACAAAATAACATTATGAATGAATGATTTGCATAACTAAAGTCATCATGTGCATAACTGTGAACAGGTTATTCATAATGTTTAGACATTTTCAGAAGATCACCTAAAAAGAGATTATTCACCATACGCACAAATCTGAGAAACCATCAACACAAATTTTCAATAATGAGTTCAGCTATGAAACATCTACTTAAACAATGCATAACATCTACTTAAACAATGCATAACACCTACTTAAACAATTCAGTTAGCAAACTTACATGATCAATCCGGTCAGGAAGTGGACTACTAGAGAGCTGGGTCAAAAACAGCTGGCCAAGCTAAATTAGCAAAAATGGAAACTAATTACAGTAAGCCAAATACTGAATAACTCGAGCATAATATTCTCAAATCTCAAATGAAGACAACAAATATCACACGGAGACAAACACAAATCAAAGTTCTGACATTCTCAAACAAATTATCTGCAGATTATGATAGGTCCCAATCAGAGCTTAAAGAAAAGATAGTTTCTACTTGGAGAGAGAACTAAACACAGGTGTTTTAATTCAATAAACTCCTCCTTCACTACATTTGCAGGGGAAATGTATATAAGAAGCAAAAACTACTGTTCCTACAAAAACAGGCCACATCCCCCTAAAAGATAGGTACCAAAGATAGTGGCAGAAAAATAGCCTTAACTCCTATATTTGACTAGTTCCTAAAGCTATACGGTTACGTGGCTTATCAGATTAACTCTCAAACAACGTAACAAACAACATCTCAAATGATTAATCTTCCAAAAGAAAGAATCTGAAATTTGAATCCCTAACCTAAGAATAGAGGGTAATCGGGAGCAGAGAGATCAGGAGCGAGAGCAGAAAGGGGGCCCGAAGCCAGCAGCTGATAGCGGAGAGGAACAGCAAGTACGATTAATCGAGCTAAACGCCTGAGGGTCAATCGAAGGAGGAGCACAATAATATGTTAAAGCAAATATCCAACAATTTGGAAATCTCAACATAACAGAACTATTCAATAATCAATACTAATTACTAGTTTGTGACGATTTCAATAATCAAGATAACATAACAGAGAGAGATGAACCCTAAAAACTGAAAATGATCGAACCCTTAACGATTGACTTACCTAAAGCGACGAGATCTAAACTCTGATTTCAACAGTCGCTCACATGCTACAGATGTTCTGTTTTGGAGTCTGGAGGCAGTTCGCACAGACAATCGCAAAATCGCAGGAGATTGATTGAGTGATTGAATCTGGAGTCTGGACTTGAAAAGGGTGCCAGACTATTTAGTTATGGTTTTTATGAATAATTCAAGGCCCTGTTGGTAGGTCCATTTTTTTAAAATAAAAGTTAAATTTCTATAAATTACGGGGTGTTTGGGATTGTTTGGTGTGGTATTGATAATAAGCATTTTTAAGTGTTTGGATAAATAAGTTATACTAGTAATAATGAGTTTTTTAAGGAGTTAAACTCTTCTAACTTATGATAAATTAATAAAAGTTTTTATAGAAAAGAATAAATTGTTTCAAATAAGCAATCCCAAACACCCCACCCCTTGTATATTAAAATTTTAAGATTTTTACAAGATTTTCAAGTTATTTTATCAAAAATTTCAAATTTCTTTTAGTTTTTCAAGTTCTTTTTGAAGTTTTAATATTTTATAAAACATGTACAATGTTTGTATATAAAAAAAGATTAAGAAAATATTTAGATGGCTTAATTAGATATTTTAAAGTTTATTTTAATAAAATATTGTTTAAAAAATGAAAAACTTCAAACAAGGTTTTTCATATTGTTCAAAACTGATTTTGGAAAGAAAAAAAAGTTCGAGACCTATTTGGCTTGACCAGGGTCCAAGACGGGGACTGGTTATAAGGACCGAACCTTGTACATGGAGAACGGATCATATGTTTTTGGTAGGGACCAAAACCGGTTATCATGGGACCGGTTACGAAAAGGAAAATCTCGGATCATAACCGATTTGGACTCGGCTCAAAACTGTTAAAATGACCATATTGTCCCTAAATGTTGTCTAATGTCATTTTATAACGTATAATAGTTGTAAACGACACAAATCAACATAAATTTATCGTCCCTAAATGTTGTCTAATGTTGATTTGTATCATTTACAACTACTATGATATAAAATAATATTAAACAACATTTAGGGCAATCTGATCATTTTAACAGCTTTGCTATGCCATGTCTAGCTTACCAAACGTAAGATAGATAATTAGTCACGTCTTGTTCTAGTCGAATCAAACATGGGACGGAAAATTAGTCATGTCCAATACTGTCATGTCCCATTTGGTATGCGTACCAAACGCTACCTAAAAGAAATCTCATTCAAAATGACAACATAAGTTTATAATTGAAGAATTTACCTTTCTATGATGGTCGTGGAACCAGTACGATATAAATGTTCTGGATGGTAGCACAAATCCTTTTTGCACAAATTGGCATGGTGGTCACGATGTCACTAGAGGTGGCAAAACAAACATGCTCGATAATTGATCAAACAGATTCGAAAGAAACGACTACTTTTTTCTTTCTACTTTACGTGTTTAACC
>NC_037538.1:5671979-5707105 GCF_001531365.2 Cynara cardunculus var. scolymus | reverse complement strand
AATAAAATACAATCCGATTTGGCCATTATCAAACCCCTTCACGTCTCAGTTGCAACGATCTTCGATTCTGAGATGATCTTCTTCGAATAAACGACACCCAACACATGAAATTTGAAAAACAAGCGACTCAAACAAGTCTAAACAGACCAAAATTCACACACTTCTGATCGTTGGCATGGCTTAAAGGATCTACCAGTAACCCGAGTACAGTTGGACGAACAGATGCCAAATAAATATTATCTTTAAGATTTTTAGGAAAGAATGTTGTTCAATTTCCCATCTCTTCAGTTTCTGATGCCTAACACTTGATTCCCCTTTGGCTTACATGCCTCTTTCTTAGTTTACAAACATTCCCAACAAAGACCACCTGCTGCTGCTACTACGACGGCTTAGTGCGCGGTAACCCTCGCCCTCCTTTTATTGATAAACCCGAGCCACGAGCCGAAGTTCGGTTCAATGGAGGGTCTAAAAACACGATGACTACCGTTATATCATCGTGGAAATGTCTTCTAACCCCTCTATCGATTTTCTTCAAGTCCGAATATCTCATTTCCCTTTTCTTGGCTGCTATTTGAAGTGCGGCCTTGACAAGTCGTCTTGCGATCCCCTACAAAAAAAAAAAAAATTCGGATTAATTTTGATCTGTGCATCTCGGGATTTCGACACCAACAATGGTTGACAATATGTTCCATATGGAAGTAGGGTCTGAGGGGGAGGTAGGATGTAAGCAGACTTGTCCTCTATCCCAAACAATATAGATAAAAACGGCCTAAAAAGTCTCGAACTCTCAAAAGAGTCTTGCTAACATTCATCTATCCATAAGTTGCAAAACTTATGTCATGATCATGTTCAGAAGGCCCTGTTCTTTCTTACCACATTTTCATCGGTGAATCTCAACGTTTACGAGTTCTTCATTAGATTCTAACTTTTTGGGGGTAGGAAACGTTGACGATAAAAGAGGACGAGAAAGAGATTATGAACTTACATTACGTGGGTAACTATGGACGATATCAACAGCTTCCTCATTGCTAAGATGCTCCCATAGACCATCGGATGCAAATATGAGAAACTGATCCTTCGGGTTAAGTTTGTGTATGAAGATTGATGGCTCTGGACTAAGGATTTGCTTTGAAATGGGTTCGGGTAGCCTAAACTTTGCCAATAGAGGTTCTCTGTTGAACTCCGCCTTCTTTAGATATGCGTCGCCAATAGATCTTGAAATCTGAAAACCGAAACTAGTTATTAAACCTCAAGCAAGTAGTCACATAGAAAAGAGTTCATGGTTAACTTTTTCTGGTCAAACGAGTTACGTTTAACATTGATGGCAAGTCATATGAAACTAAGAGGCCATTTACTGATACAAATTGGGTAAGAGGTAGGCTTTGTGTAAGCACTGACCAGATAAGAGGGTCTTTCCTTACCTAGTCAACATCATTTGTCGGCAACCCACCTACCTCTTACGGGGTAAGTGTTTCTTACCTGGTAAGAGGAGGTCGGCAATTTGTAAACAGCCCGTAAGATTAGAAGGGTTTGGTGTAAATTAATTACCTGTATGAGACCTTTAACGCGCCAAACGTTGTGTTTTAAAACCACAATCTTGGGATCATCAGGATGCAAAGAATGAAGCTCGTCTCTAACAGAAGCATAGCTTGCATTATGCTCGGTTGATAACTGTATAGCCGAGACTCCTCTGACACCTCTCTCGGCTCTCCCCAACACCACTCGGGAGTCGCCAGCATTTGCAACGTATATTAGCCCGTTACAAATGACACCCACCAAACAACACGTACCTACGGACGCTATTTGAGGGCAAATACGCCATTGATCTCTTACAACCGAAAGAAATTCCTCTTCTGTTGCCAAAAAAGCCTTCTTGATGACACTTGCTGACATTTCTTGATCTTCAGACGCAAATTCTAAACAAAATCAAAGAGTCGTGTCTAGTCAGGTTCGCATACACAGCTTAAATCATTGTAAGTATGACGACAATAGATCTAGAAAATGAGGTAGGGCCTGTCTATTAGCAGATTAATGAGCTTAATGGAACTCGCAGCTTATTCAGTCAGCGATACATGACTGATTGGTAATGACTTAATGATATAGAAAGTGGCTTATTCAGTAAGCTTCTAGAGGGGAGCTTTATGCGGAAAAACAAGTTATCCCAAACCTGCCCCTCCCAAATAAAAACCTTCTCAATCCATATACGCATATTAATCCACATGGACAACTTCATCCATACAGGACTTGATGAAAAACCAACGAAACAGCCCCTTAGAAAGACAAGTAAGAAAGGGGTTTGATTGTAACAACCCGTCACACATGGAATATACATTAGAAAATTAGATCTATGAGCTCCTTATAAGCTTAAAGTTGTGGGCTACCAATAACTTTACCATCTAGAATCATCGTTTAGCAAGATTTACTTCCCAAACTAAATAGTTTGATGCCGAATGAATTAGAATTCCTAAAAAGTTAAAGAAAGTTGCAACCAAGTTATGAGGATACAAAATGATCAAAACCAACATACATTGAACACTTATTATAAGATCATAATTGAATCAATCTCTTGAAATCAAGAACTTACTCTTCAGATTTGGGAACAGATTTTCGTTCACAAATCTTGATGTCTCCGGTCCACCATGTCCATCATAGACTCCGATAAACGTCCCATAAGGCCCAGATTTCAACGAACTCAACGATCCTGATTCAACTTGGCTCTGATCCTCTAACAAATTGTTTGCTTGAATCACTGCCATCGAAAATTCGCCACCTACATGAGAACCCAAGTCTTTGTACCACAGCAATCCATCACTTCTTCCATTTTGATCTCCAGTTCTCCTTACACAACCTCCATCTCCTTCAACAGATGGTTTCCAACAGGGGTTGACCATATTTAAGTAACTATTATTATTCCCAGATAACATAAACTTCACATATAAATCATCCACAATATTCATCAAAATCAACTCAAATTCCCCCAAATTAACACCATCTACATCAATACATACTCATCAAAATCAAGATCAAGATCAGAAATCAAACCCTAACCAAACCCTAAACTCCAATTCCTCCAAGATTTCTTGAAATGATAGGAATACCCAATAAAGATGAAGGCTTAAACAGCATCAAGATCAAACAGAACTCCAAAAAGATGAAATGGGTATGGGTGAAAGATCAACCAATGGCCTCAGAAGACGAGAAAGTTATAGTTTATATATTGGGTTCAGAGAATATGGAGGTGTGTGTGCATACCTTGAACCTCCTCTTCAATTCATGTGGACCTTCCTTCTGTGTCACCTTCCTAGAACAGCCTTAGCTGTAAAAACCCATATAGATTTGATTATGACAGAGTTTGTTCATAGATCAGAGGAAGATGGCAATGGATAATAAGAAAAAATAAATAGGGCAAAAATAAAAAAAGGGTTTTGGAATTTTTTGGGCAGGAGATCTTTTAAATTGGTGTCAGATTGGGATCTCAGAGTTTTTAAAAAAAGAAAAAGAAAAAGAAAAAAAATATTATAGAACTTATCTGAAAAGGGGTCTTGGTTTTCAATTTTCTTTAATTAATTTACCTATTTATTTTTATATTTAATTTATTTCCTTTAAAGTGTTAACTACATGATTTATCTTTGAATTTTTAGGAATTAATTTCAAGAGTAACCCATCTTGGGGAAAGAAAATTTGATTAATCTGGATATCCAACTCGTTATGCGAGCCGACTAATTTCAAGGTGACCATTTGCTTTGCAGATAGTCCAGAGTCACCGTAAAGGGAATTTTTATTCCTCTTTGGATTTGAACCTGAGACTCCCTAATACTTTTGACCTTTGGAGCCAAGCTCAAACCAATCAGGCACCACCCTTGTGGTTTCTTGGGGAATTTTTTGTTATTGTTTTTCATGGTATTTCAGTTGTAATATTTCTTTTTGTATCTCTAAAATTATAAGTTTTTGTTTCGTTTTTATGTATCTATTTTAAAATAATTTCTTAACACAGTTTTATTATAAAAGTAATTATACAGTCTTACAACACATTAGCGTTAAGGTTTGGTGTTTTTGGATTTTATACCTTAAACATATAAAACAGAAAAGACGGAAAAAACAAAATTTCATTGTAATACACTACAAAGGTTATGAATCAGATTCTTTTTCGTACACACTAAGTTTCTTTATTAATGTCCGTTCTCACTAAGAAGTGCTTTAACACTTGACATAATTATATATGATAATTAAACCTTACACGACGTAATTATATTAATTTACTCTGTTTCTCGATGTGGTTTTAAAATTTTCACGATAAATCAGACATTTTAAGCTCGAATCTGATTTTAGATCTGTCTACTGAGTTATCAAAACGTATTGAAAAGCAAATTTTTTCCTTTTATTTTTATAAATTGCATAAGTTTTTCAAGACATAAAAAAGTCAAACGTTTAGTAAATAGTCAAAAGATTTTGGATTTATTCAAGCTCAAGTGGAAAACTTCCATTTTAGAAAACCGTGTTTCATCCGTGATGAAATCTAAAAGTTTTTTATTGGGAAGATTTGATGTGTCACAAAATGTCAAACCTTTCTTTTTTAGAAAGGGATTTCAAAAGTCATACTTCCAAATAAATTCATACGGAAGAAATTGAATGTCTGTTGTAATGTTTTGCAGTCTAACATACAAAATCTTAGAACTGTAAAAAACATTAAAGCAGACACTGAAGTAAGTCGGATTATAAAACATTATCTGACTTACTTCAATAAACCAGATAAAATCTTCTCACTCCATCAACTGAATTAGTAACACGTGGTACTAACAGCCATCATTTGTCTCAACGATGGTTTTTTGATCTTATTCAAATTCGGACTGAAAAAACATCATCTCAGTTATAAAATTATCAGTAATTTATATTTATAAATAAAGACAGATATTATTATGTTATTTAAAAAATACCATTTGAACATATAATAATGATTAAGGAATTGTTAGTGACATGGTGAAGCTTCATATCAACACTTTTATGTCTTGATTACTTTTAACCCATGTGGACAATTGGCTACCAAAAAGCATTGGATCACAAATTCTTTGAATTTGGTTGCATTATGTCTAAATATTCATCAACTTGTAAATGATAAGGTCAAAATTGTAATTTGTTATTCTTAAATGCTTTGTTTTAATTCAAACATATGTTTATAAAATCTTGAGATAAATCAGAGATTGTAAAACAGAGGAGTCAAACATGTTGGATAGCATTTCAAGAAACGAATGTTTTAGCGTGGACCAAAATAAATGGATAAGGTGGACATATCAACGGTTTCTAAATCATATAAACAGCTAAAATTTTAAATATAATTATAATATTATGATAATAGCCTGTATTTTTTTAAGTAAAGACGATTCAAGAGACTGCCATCGGTTAAATACTTTTGAGGGAGACTTCTGTCTCATTTGACATTTATCTATGTTATATTATAAAGTATTTGACAAAAATTCTTAAAAGCTATTTTTTATGCATGAAATATTGTTTATTGATGCATATTACTTAAAATTCAAGATTACAAGTAAATTATGTATAGGTACAACTTATTAAAGCTCTATTTTTGAATTCGTGTAACTAACTGCAGATAAACATAATCAAATACAAGATAAATATCTCATTTTAAATATAAAAGATTAAAATATAATTAGGATCATTATTGAATTTTAACAAAATATTTTGTTATCATCCTTATAAAAATTATGTTATTAAACAAAAATAAAAATAACTTTGTTATTAAATCTAAATTAAATTATAATAAAAAATTAAATTAAAGAAATTATATGGAAAACGAGAACTTTTAGATAATTAATTTGATACTGATATTAATATTTTTTCATTTTTAAATTTATATTTCATTCAAAAATAAAAATATTATCATTTTCTAAAAAACACATAAAACCGTATTATATCGACAGAAAAAATGAATAAAATAAAACATTAAAATTAATATATTTCACTGTATTGCGTGAGTATCCTTCAAGTTTAAAATAAAATATAATTCAAATTGATCTTATAAGAAAACGAGATTTTGTAGGAGTAATTTCAATAATATATGACGTGTCTATATGATTTAATTTTGATTCAATTCAAATTAAACGAAAATGGCATGTATAAAATGACTATAAAGTAATAAAATACATAGTTTATAAACGTTTTGTTCAAGTGTGTATATAATATATATATATAGAGAGAGAGAGAGGAGTGATCAAATGAAAACCGCCCTCATTTGTGTAAACCATGCAAACCACCTTCATCTGTCGATTTCATTGTTTAATCTTATGAATTTTTTTAATGAAATTGTTTAATCTTGTGAAATTGTTTCATATAATACTTTTTTTGGTGAAGTTGTTTCATATATGGTTGTGAAATTGTTTCATATAATACTTAATGAAACTGTTTCATGTATTTTTCTAAAATTAATGAAACTGTTTCATGTATTTATTTAAAATTAAAATAAGACCCTCCACAATAAAAATGATTAAACAACATCTTATAATTACAAAAAAATGAACAAAATGAAAAATTATGATTGGTTAAATGCGGTTTGCACGGTTTTTACAAATTAAGTGGTTCGCATTTGATCGCTCATATATATATATATATATATATATATATATACATATATATATATATATGTTAACATTTTATATATGTTTTTTATAGAGACCTAAAGTTGGGAAATTAATTAAACAACCATTTTCAAATGTTGTTTTATTTTTTAGTCATTTCTTGTTCAGAATCATCAATGTTATAGGTCGACAATTTATGGAGAAGTTAGAATGTAAAAAAATAAGTTTCTGAACCAGGTCCGTTAGTACATGAACCAAATCTGTAAATTCGTCAAATTGCGGACCTATATCAATTTTCTAGATTTGGTCCCTACATTTGTGGGACTGATTCAAAATTTCTTTTTACACTTTGAATTTTCCGCAAATTACAGATATGTCACTTACGATCTAATGACGTTTTGGTGATTTCACGAGAGAAATGACTAAAAGATGGAATTACAAACCAAAAATGGCTATTTTAATTAATCTCCCCTAAAGTCTGGCATACTAAAATGTACAATATGGATCATGGTTGACCGTTTGGCTAGAGGGCGAACTTATCAACCTATATATATGGTTTCACCTTACTTTTAGCACACCACGAGTACGATGAGTGCGTTCTAGAGAAATTGATCAAAATGACCATATATTCACAATCAAATTGACCTCCTACCTATTTCTCTCCGGATTTTACCCAAAAATCACTAGGTTCGCAATACTTATTTGCGGACCCACTAAATGATAAAATTTTAGAGTTTTTTTTGGTCTAGGTCCGTAATATTACGGATCCGGCGCAAAACTCATTTTCCTTGGAATCTGTAATGCCAGATACGCAAGTGTTCGCCTTTATAGGAAAATGGGTTTTGGGCCGGATCTGTAATAGTTGAGGACTGGTGGTTACGAACCTGGCTCAAAAACATTGGTTTTTTTTATCGTTTAGTAAGTCCGCAAGAATTGCAGACCTGAATATTGCAGACCTAATGACTTTTGGGTAAAGTCCGAAAAGAGCAATAGTTAGGAGTTTAATTTAATTGTGGAATATGATCACTTGAGTCAATTTCCCGTAGATTATAATCTCTATACCTCAAACCCTTTTTTTCCACTATTAGATACACATATTTATGTTTTTAAAAAAATATGTAAAAAATTTGTTAGATATGCGTACACACATATATACGTGGAAGGCTTAAATAAGAAATGTAAAAAGACTGAGAACGTACGAATAAACGATTCATATGTGAATCTTTGGTCAACTCAAAAAAAAAAATCATTTGAAAATGCAAATGTGAATCCACGTTCCTTTTACCATGATTCACATATAATTCACTTATTTCTACTTTCTTGACCTTTTTTTGCCTTCGACGAAACCAATACAGTCTAATAATCTATTGGATATTGGATTTTGACAACCAATAAAATCAAATTAACTTTGAATAACTGATCTAATTCAATCCAATAATCCAAACACTTAATCCACTATTAACTTTTTTTCTCCTAAAAACGTTACATGAAAAATACCAAATAAAAACGAATAGATGTCTATACCAACATAATTTATAAGAACAATCATAACATGATGAAGAAAACAAACAAAATGCATATACCAAAATCCCACATAGAAGCATAAAAAATTAACGAGATTAGGGTTTCGAACCTTTTGATTTAGATTTTTATGGTTTATTATTTTCTATTATAAGTTTCGTCATCTAACAATATTTAAATTTATAATAATAACAAAAGGTTGGGTTTCACGTGAGACAAGATTGTTTTCGAGAGACACGATTTTTACATCAAACTTCACAACAAAATGTTATGAAAATAAAAAAAAAAGTCGAATCTTCACAGCAAACACTGTGAAGTTTTAAATGTAAAAATCGTGTCTCACGAAAACAGTCTTGTCTCACATGATCCCAAGTTTATATATATATATATATATATATATATATATATATAGAGAGAGAGAGAGAGAGAGAGAGAGAGATGTGTGTGTGTTATTATGCAACCATTTATATTTGTACAACCAATGCAAGTCAATCTCAACCGTCCATTTAATTTGATAAATATATGATTTCATAGAAGTTTTGATTGTTTTCTGATATAAAATATTGATCATAATTAATGAATTCTGGTCATCTTCCATAAATATTCAAATCATAATAAATGAACTCTCATCATTTCTATAAATATCTCAATTGATTGAATTGTATTGGTTGTATAAATATGATCAGTTGCATTTTAAACGTCCTCTCTCTCTCTCTCTCTCTCTCTATATATATATATATATATATATATTATTTTATTAATTAAATGATAGTTAGACGATAACTAAACTGAACCAGTTAAAATGGATTATTATTTAAGAACCGACCCAATTTTAATGAACTGAATTTGACCCGATTAGATGACTAGATATGATTTAGCACTTATCAGAAGAAACAATTAAAAAAATCAATTTTAGGTTTATTAATATTTGAAAGTTGTGATTATTTTATAGTTTAGGTTTTAGCAGCCTCTTAATTAATGGACTTTCCATTTTAAGCACTTATTTAGTTATTTATTATTAGAAATTTCTCACTTATTTTATATTTTATTCACATTTTGTAATTTTGTATTGGTTTGTTTACACTATTTTAGGTTGACACCTATTTTTTTTAATGATTTTAATGACGGTTTTTATTCGATATTTTAGTCTACAAGTGATACAATGGTCGGAGTTGCAATCGAGCTAACTATAAAAACCCGTCTCCAGTTTAGGCTATAGTCGATGTCTATAAAGTCAAAGTCATTAATGAAACACAACAAGAAAATTGGTTTTTATATGACGTCTAAAATGTCTAAACATCCTAATAAATTACTTTAAAAGACCAAACTAAAAAACGTCTTATCTAAAAGTGTTACAATAGATTTGTAACATATTTTTAAATGTTTCAACATGTTTTTTATGATGCTTTTAAAATAAAGTATCATATTAACTATTTTATATGATTTTTTTTTGAAAAAGTGTTCTATAAACACACATGTTCTATAAAAAGATGAGTTTATAAGACACTTCTCAAAAGTGTTCTATGAAATAGGTAATTGACACTTTATTTTAAAAGCGTCACAAAAAATTTGTTAAAATGCTAAAAAAAACCTATAATCCTACTGTAACATTTTTAGATAAAACGTTTTATGGTTTGATTTTATAAACGTAACTTCTATAAAATAATCTATTAGGACGTTTAAACATTCTAGGCGTTTTATAAAACCAAAATTGTTGTAGTGAAAAATATAATGTAATCAAGTTAACTGATTAATTGGTTTTAAAAAATATAAATAGAGGGAATTTCAGTATAATTCATACAAATATCATATCTACCATTCATCTAGTCTAATGAATATTTGGTTTAAAAAATATTTCAGTCGGTTTTGAAGACAAAACATTGATCATAATAAACAAAATATAATAATATTTCATAAATATCTAGATCATAATAAATGAATTTTCATAAATATTTAATTAATTAGTTTTTATGATTTATATTAATGATTGAGTTTGTACATGAAATCGTCTCTATATAAATAATATCTTTATTGAAATAAATGGATCAAATGCAAAAGTACAATTCTAATATTATCTTTTGGAGAACTCATTAGGTAATCCAAATGGACTTGAAATCAAGTGAGACAATACTGTTTTCGTGAGACAAGTTTCTTACACTTGAAACTTCACAACAAAACACTGTAAAAGTAACATTCACAGTGTTTTTGCTGTGAAGGTTCATATATTTTTTTTATCTTCACAACATTTTGTTAGAAAGTTTCAAATGTAAAAAAACTTGTCTCACGTGTCTTAAGAAATCAATCTTGTCTCACATGAATCCAACCCAATTTTCATTTGATGTGATCTAAATAGTTATAAGTGTTGTTAAAAAAAATAAAATTGAAAAACATAAAAAGAAATTAATATAAAAAAAAACATCTCAAATAAATAAATAAAAATTAGCTAAGAGTTTTTAGGGTATGATCATCAAATTTGGTTTCAAGTGCATGCACTTGAGACTCTTTCTATATTTTCCCAATATTCTATTTTTGGTATTTAAATAAATAAATCTAAGATAAGCTTTGTGGTCCTTCACCAATAAAATATGGTTAGATGATATGTTTCTTGTCTTTTATGTGTATTTTTAGTAACATATATACACATAGTTTATATCTACATAAAAGAATCGTGTGAGAAGAAGAGTTAAGATAAAAAACTTAAGAAGGAAATTTGAACCCTTGATCATCTTTAATATCAAACTCATCCATGAATCGTGCTTGATACGGAGATTGACTTGATGCATCTCGATGCATCTTATTCTAATGTGAATCATCAGTCATTTAACATCTAGTTGATGAAGTAAGATGGTATGCATTCAAGTAGTTGACTCATTGATTCATATAACGGCCAAGTCTGTTCTAACTTTGTATGGAACAATTTTTTATATAACTTTATGGGGTTGATTCGGCTGACAATAAATGACTTGGGTTTTTAAGATCCTCTTCAAAGGTCACCGGGTTGAGTCCTTCAAGGCCGCCGGGATTTTCCGAACTGTTCTCCACGGCTACTGAGATTAGTCAAGGTGCGAGCAAGTTGATCCGAACACTATGGTTAACCAAAAAAACATTATTGTATAAGATACAATTATTTGTCTTATAAACGTAAAAATTCTGTTAAATACTCTATTAATACGATTCGTACATCATTAATTTAACCGACAAAAAAATCAGATAACCAAATTACCAAAACAAAATTTAGAAAATCACACACTTAACTAGGCATGACAAATGGGGAGGGATGAGGCGGTTTTATAATCTCCGGGCCTGGTCCTGGTCCCAGGCAGGTACGGGGGTTAACATCCCGTCCCTGGTCAAACCTCTGTCAAATTCCATAAAGAATATCCATTAGTTTGAGTCTATCAGGGATCTTCGGTCCGACCCTGACCTCGGTTTAAATAACAGCCCCCGGTCCCGACCTCGATTTAAGTCTACCGGGGGATCCCAGTCCCCGGCCCCAAGACCCGTTTTAGCAGGAAATCCCCGTCCTCGTTCGAGTCGGATGAACCAGATTACCTATCGGATCGGGACAAATCACCATCTTTACCCTTAAGATATTAAAGATGGAATTTATAGGAAAAGCAAACAATGGGAAAAAGTGGTGTTTATATATTTGGTCCTACACATCCATCACCCATCACTTAGACCTCCCTCAAATTCTCTTTCACTATGCTAACAACCAAAATATAGATCATGATCGTGACCTGTTAAATCTACATAAAATAAAATAAAAAATCACCCAAAATATATAACCTTTTGGTAATATATAATGTAATTGAATATATATATATATAATATTAAAACCATCTAGAATACAGATTTAAGATATAATAAAATATATGATGTATCATAAACCAAATAAAATAACATGAAAACGATCAAATCATATTAAAATCACATGTGATTTTACATTAAGAATGAAATGAATGAGTGTGTGGGCAAACATGGATCATTTCTTTACAAAACCCCTATCTCCCCATTCATATTATAACCTACTTTTAAAAACTTTATCTTGATGTTTACAATAAGACATCTTAAACAATAAAGTTATATATATATATATATATATATATATATATATAGAGAGAGAGAGAGAGAGAGAGAGAGAGAGACCTCTTCATTTGTTAACTAGAAAATAGCTGGTAACTTTATTAACCCATCCGGACCGTTCAAAAACTACATCTATGGTTGAGATAAAACGGTGGCGTATTTGTAGTTAAAGAGAAAATATAGCGTGTGTTTAGGGATGAGTAATAGACGAACGTATGTGAACAAGAGTTATTAAAGTTATAATATGTTTTTTTGTTTATAAAATTTAAAATTCATCTAATTAATTTCATAAAAGACGTAACAATGGAGTTTCTGCATAAGAACCGGATACAATAAACACTAATTCTTAAATAAAAACAAATTTTTATACGTAAATAAATCATATGTCAAAGTATAACCCGTAATTCGAAAGATGATTATACAATGTAATTTTTAATTTTAAAATCTTAATTTATAGGTTTTGATTATTGTCTTAGGGTTGTTTACCAAATTTTTTATCAAGTCATGTATGGATAAATTTGTCTTTCTGGATAAAAGAGTGTTGTTTAATTTTTTTTTTATCTGAACCAACAGTTTGAATAACATAAATAACCGATTTACCCCCCAATATTAATTATTTGAACATCAAAACAAAAAATCATAAAGAGGCCGACAATGAGGTGTCTCGTATGGGAAGAAAACGATGCTTTAAATAAGGGGTAGAGATGTCATTTTTGTGGCTGAATGAGGACAACACACTATTTCTATCTGTGCAATTAAGCCATGTTCTGTGCGAATAAACTGTAAGTAAACAACCCAAATGAGCTGTGATAAGCCCAATTAAGCCACGAGTAAACAACCCCTTAATGAAATAAGAAAAAAATAAAAAATAAATGGAATTTTTTTTGACACAGAAATTAAGTAAAGAGATTGAGATGGCATGGGCTGAATGGTGAGTTGTATACATAGTCATAGACCAAATTAAATGTTGGGTTCAGATTTTGTTTTTCATGTTCACTAGACACACAGCAGAACATGTTTTTTTTTTTTTTTTTTTTTTTAAATTTAGAAAAGTAATATTTTATATGAATTTTACATTTTTTTTTAATTCAAATGAAAGTAACATATATTTTAACACATTTGAAATTATTTAATAAAAATAAAATATATATTTAGGGTTGGGTTCATGTGAGATCAAAGGTTTTTCGTGAGACCCGTAAGACCAATTTATGTTCATCGATCAACTTTATAAGCTAATGATCTAATGATCTAAAGTTGTACGGTGACAATTTTGTGATTATTGAGAAGTCTCGTGGCAATTTTGTGATTATGAAGGTTCAGATTGTAGATGTAATCCAAGGGCTGATAATTGGTCTTACGGGTCTCACGAAAAACCCTTGGTCTCACATGATCGCAAATTTATATATTTAAATGTATTTTTATTAAAGGCCCATATTGAGAAAAGAGGCATCCAAGTTTTTTTGGTTTTGGGCTTTCAGACTTATTTGCACTTCATACATGATAATAAGAGGAAGTTGTAATCTCGTAGTTCCTACGGGTGAAGATGACAGGATCGGTCCAATCATCTATAACTCTGCTAGACCTCATATTGGAATAACCGAATAAGTTTATACATGCATCTTTAAACTGTTGGGGGATCAATAAGTTATGTTGCGGGATCAGTAAGTTATAAAATTCTAACCTACCAAATCTTAGAAGACTGCTTAGAAAACAACGATTTTCAATTCTTGCTCTGCTTGTTGTATAACGGATCGTGAAATGGTTGAAGTGTGTCGTTCACAGTAATGTGGTATGGAATCCTCCATTTCAAATACCAACATCCAACTGTAACACACGTATATGAATGAAAAATACCAATTAATCTTGTGGCCATAAGTTTTCATATCTCTAATTTTTTGATGCTTAACGATATCTATAAGTAACGGACACTTTTGCAACCATATGCTTATCCATTGGTGTACAATTTGCCATGTCACGTAAATAAGAAATTTTGTATTTCCAATCGTATAATTTATAAGACCGTCATCTTTAGTGGAGAAGACAAATATTATACCAAATACCAAATTTGACTCGATATTAATCCATCAAGGATGCCAAATCTTACATCGATTTTGATGTAATGAATAGTAATACACCAAATAAAATAAAAATAAAAAAAATAAAATCATGATTAATTCATGCATTAAAAATAAAATAAAAAGATCGACTGAAATTGATAAGGGAGTTTATTTAACGTCAGATAGAATTTATTTAGAATAACTCTCAGATGAATAGTGTAAACGGATCCTTGTGCTAAATGAACTGTCTAGATATCATGTTGTCATTCCTTTTTTCTTTAAGATTTTTTTTAAACATAGAAGGTATTTTCTGAAGGATTATGGCTTTATAACGAACGAAACACACCAAGAAAAACCGATTAAATATTGTTTGTCGAGTATCATTTATATAAGGTCTTACGATACAAAACTAAAAATAACCAGCACCTATCTTGACGAGAAACGCCCACTGCCGTTCAATCTCGCCATACAAATCATCGGTTGGAAGCCGATGGCGGCAGCAAGGACAAGTGTTCCTCTTGACCAGCCATGGCAATATGCACATCCAATGAAATTGATGTTCACAAGGCAATTCACACACATCTCTCCCTTTCCTCATCTCTTCCTTGCATATAACACACTCCTTTCCTCCTTGTTGCACCTCTACCGATGGCAGTGCCACCACTGCCGCCACGGATGCCGCCACCTCTTTCCCTTCCTTCCTATCTCCACAATCCATCA
Organism: Cynara cardunculus var. scolymus; assembly: GCF_001531365.2. NCBI lineage: Eukaryota > Viridiplantae > Streptophyta > Magnoliopsida > Asterales > Asteraceae > Cynara > Cynara cardunculus. Next base: position 5,692,131 of record NC_037538.1, on the reverse strand, counting down.
CATCAACGAACTTCCTGCACTTCGTCACTACTTCAATATACTTGATCAACGTTTCACTGTTGGTAAAACTGACGCCAGATAGAGTCAACATGGTATCGGAGACGTAATTGGAAAGAGAAGCACGCCAATCCATTGGTGACAAGGTCTTGAGTGATTCAGGATCATGTTGGTGGAGTTCACATAGTAGCAACAGCAGGAGAACAGAGTCAAGATCACGGCCATAGAGAATGTTGGTGGCATAGGGTGGCATTCGGGTGGTTCTGGGGAAGAGGAAGTGAGAGAGGTGGGAGAGGATTGACAAGAGGTGGCGTGCAATGAGACGGGATTTTTGATGGAGGGAGAGGGAATGAAGGTGGTGGAGGGAAAGGGAGAAGAGGGTGTGGGAGGACAGGAGGAAGGAGAGACGGCGGTGGTGGAAGTGGAAGAGGGCGGAGATGGAGGTGGTGAGGGAGGAGATTTGTGGTGGGCTGAGGGTGGAGAGGGCTGCTATGATTACGGTTCCGGTGGTATTCTCTTCCATTATGGGATCATGTGCCAAGAGAAAAAAAGATAAGGGATTTTATTCTGGTGGTTAGTGTGTGGGGAGAAGAGTGTTTCTGAATTTGTGGTGGGCTCAGTTTGACTTGGAACACTCTGCTTTTGTGATTCACAAGTTCTACTTAACTAATTTGTCACTCTCTACATCTTATCAAAAGAGTAGTTCTATAAAAATCTGAAATTTAGTGAAATAAGATCATCTTTTGTACCTGTGGGGTCAGAGGTTCAACACATTTGGAGTCTTGCATTAAGAACTTGTACCCTGCACATCAAAAACCGTACATATGAGTGTAAAATTACCATGCTACCCATATGCAGAAACATTGTCAAGGGTCTCAAAGGAGAAGAGAAAAGAACAGAAGATGATCTGATCTCCCCTGAGCAAGTGAACTTTATAAATTATGAGAAGCATGAAAAGATGCTTTCCTAAAGCAACTAATGCAATTATGTATTGTAACAAAAGAATTGTCATTGGATACCAATTTTGCAATAAAAGTACCAAAAGTGAAGGAGAGGAAATATTATATGAAATCTGTACTAATATTATGCTTTTGAGATCTTGGTTAAGTATTTTAGATGACCCTTGCTTGTTAAGTGATCCTAGTGATGATCATTTAAAATATTTCCAAGATTAATGACCCCAAGAAGCAATTGAAATGCAATTTTGATTTCTCTGTATATGAAATGCTACTTTTAGGTGGACAATCAAATAATTGCACTTCATAGTTGTACAATTTGTTATATACTACATATATGTTCGAGCTGTCCCCAAAAAATGTCTATATTTGACTCGAGTGTTAAATGAATTACCTTTATAATTGAAAACTGAACAAAAATTATTCTCTTTGTGAAGAAGAAGGGCCATAACCACATAAAACCATCAAGAAAGTATTCAAACAGAAAAGAACGTAGTAACTGGAGGAAGAACCACTATTTGTTAATTTTAATGTGAAAAGCCACGGACTTTCTATATCCACCATTTGTAAACTACCCGTGCTTTAGTCTGGTAAGCTCTGTCCATTAGGTTGTATTTTTTCCATTCCCACCTGCCCAAAGGAAAAAGAAAAAACACAATTCCCTAGAAGAAAAAGTTTAAGTTGAACATGGAGTCCTAAGTTTACAATATGTTTTCGAAGGTAGCGTCTAGTATGCAGACATAATTGGACTGGACAGGACAAACTTATGACAATAAAGGAAAATGAAGAAATGGAAATAAGCAGATTGCTGGGGACTTGTTTGTATAACTAGAAGTTCTGTAGGGGCTTCTATATAATATCGTAAATCAAGTATTCTCCTAGTCTTGATGCAGAGAAACCAGAATGTAGTGTATGTTTGTGTGTGTAAAAGAGACCTTTGGAAGTGTGAGGTGATGGAGTAGAATGGAAGGGAGCAGCTGGAAATGTTGGGAATTTTGTCCATAAGTGTGTGTCTGGTTGGGCCATGTTTGGTATCCTTTATTCTTTTCATCCTCTTATTTTACTAATAAGGCAAGCAGAAGTGAATAAAAAATCATTTGGCCCATTCATGCATTTCTCTACATCCTCTTGTCCCTACATCAAGCATTAATAATGGACAAGTGTCGTAAACTAATTACAACCTATGTGGGAATATGTGTGATTGTCAATTGTATACTCGGCAGTTATGCTCGGTAATTGTACAGCTTACAGATCCCAGTTTCGTCTATCGAAAATGCATTGGTAATCGCAAAATAATGTGTGATTGGAAATGGTAAATGGGTAATCTGTGCTTTACTAGTACCATGACACCAGAAGTCTTGAGCTGTACAATCTTCTGCCCAAGCTTTTTTTTTTGCACACATTTTTTTGCAAGCCGTGGGCCTTCACGGAAAAAGCTGCTCTACTCTCTATGGTAGAATACCCAACCTACCCAGTGGGACATACCAGGTTCATTTGATTTTCTTTAGTTTAATCTTCCGCCCACGAATATCTTGGTTTACGAAAAAATCATCTTTGCATCATACTAAGAAAGTAACAAAAAGCTTTTAGAATAGTGAAGTTCTTGAGATATAGAAGTATCATTCACTTTAAATTCGGACTGTCTACATCCAAAATCTACCAAATGAAAAGTGAAATCCTTTTTTTTCTGGGGTGGGGGGGGGGGGGGTTGGAGGTTGCAACGATCAAGACTGTCAACATCTAGCCATAATTGAAGTCATATTAATTTCCTTAAGGTAACTGAAAATAGGGTAGCACAAAGATGAAAACTTTACCTTTACAGTAGGACTGAATGATTTTTTTCTAAGCAATCTTCACTTACAGTATACCTTTCTTCTCTCATCAAGTTGAATAATCCTTCTAATGTCTCATATATTTCCTCAGTTTTTTCATTTGATAAATCCTTGGCAACAAAACTTTGCATTCCTCCTGGCGTTTCTATCCAGCTAGTCCCTGCGATCTTCTTCAGCCCAATACTATCCAACTTAACTCTAACATCTTCAGCCTCTTCCCATCTCCCAGATCGTGAATATAAATTAGCCATTATGATATAGTTTCCCGTATTTTCAGGCTCAATTTCAAACAAGTGATTACAAGCAAATCTACCAACTTCAACATCACCAGAAAGTGAAGCCCCATTAAGCAATGCACCCCAAACTTTAGCACTAGGCTCAAAAGGCATTTTCTTTATAAATTCTATGGCTTCAGATAGCTTCAAGGCCCGACTTAAAACGCTAACCATGCAAGCATAATGCTCCATGGAGGGATGGATACCATACCTTGGTAGCATACTGTCAAATATCCTCCAAGCTTCATCTACTAATCCAGAATGAGCACAACCAGATAATACAGATGTGAAGGTGACAGGATCTGGCTGTGTGCCTTCGTTAGTCATCTCACTAAACAGATCTAGTGCCACTTTAACCTCCCCATGGGAAGAATATGCTGATATTAATGATGTCCATAAAGTCACAGTCCTCTTTTCTGATTGACCAAAAGCTATACGTGCCCCATCAAGAAAACCTAGCTTACCATATGTATCAACAATAGCAGTTGCTATGTAGATATTTCTGTCATAACTGTTTCTGATTGCATAGGCATGTATCTCTTTCCCTCCTTTTAGATTCATTAAATGTGAAAGTGTCGGAAGAATATTTGACAATGTTACGGTATTTGGCCTGAACCCGCACACTTGCATTTCATGAAATAAATCCACTACCATTTCATATTGCTTGTTCTGAAACTCCCCTGATATCACAGCATTCCAAGTACTCAGCCCCGGTCTTTCCATTTCTCTGAAAAGATTCATTGCTTTGTCTACAAAACCATGAAGCATATACCCAGATATTATAGAGCCATAGCTAATCTCGTCCTTCTCACTCATTTCTTCAAAAAGTTGTTCCGCATAGTTCAGGCTGCCACATTTCGCATACATAGTAATAAATGCATTGCAAAGTGGGAGATCCATCTTAATTTCATCATCCATCACAAACCTATGAACTTTCATTCCTAAATCAAGGTCATTCGATTGTGCACATGCTTGCAGGACACTGATCACGGTGACCTCATTTGGTCTTGTGTCTTCCAAACTCAACATTGTTAAATACAATTCCTTGCATTTCTCATAGAATCCTCCTTGAGAATACCCTGCCATCATTGAATTCCATGTCACAAGATCTTTACCAGGTGCCCAATCAAACAAACGTCTTGCTATAACAATATCATCACACCTACAATAGAAAGTTATCAAAGCATTTACAACAAAGATATCCCAGTCCAACCCATTTCGGATGATAAAGCAATGGAATCTTTTACCCCAGCTCGCATGATCCAACAAAGACAAAGCCTTTAACACACATGTAACCGTATAATTGTCTGGTTTTACGGACATTGTGGAGGCAGATAAGAAACAGCAAAAAAGCTTCAGCGTATGAGTGTGCCTGTTGTTCATGGAGTAGCCCATGAGCAATGCGTTCCAAGAAAAAGTGTTCTTATTGGGAATTTCGTCGAACACCTTGTGGGCTTCGAAAAGATTGTTGGATTTAGAGTAACAAGTGATGAGTTTTGAAGCCAAGAAGTTATCGAGGGTGACAGAGGAGAGTATGAGTTTGGCATGAAGGAGCTTGGCTTGACGGATGAGACGGTGGTTGGTGCAATGTTGGATAAGGCGGCCATAAGCGGCGTAGTTGAGTCCATTGGGGATGTGGTGGTGTATGATTTGCTCAGCGGCGGGTGGAATTTGAATTTGAAGAAATTTGGTGAATTTCATTCGCTAAGCTGACTATAAAATTTCTACCACTAATAGTTGGAGGGTGAAGAGGCTTTTAACAACACTTTCGAATGCGAGTCAACTTCGATAAGACTAAACTCGAACTTGATTTTGGGTTAAGTATTTTTGAAATTACCATTTTGGTAACTAAAATGTAAAAGTTTTAAATATTTAAGTATCTGGGTAATCGGTTGAAGTAACCGGTTATCATGCTGATGTGACGAGTGATGTGATATCGAACTCAATATTATTTGGTGACATGAATATCTTAATCTAAAATTAGTTTTTATATATTGTGGTTTATTAGAAAAAAGAGTTAATGCTTCAACCAGTTACTCGTGTATTTAAATGTTTAAACCTTTATATCTTAGATACCAAAATGAAAATTTTAAAAATACGTTATCCAAAATAAGAATCAAGTTAAAGTATTTTACTTTTTTTCATGCATTTGTCCAATAATAAATAATTTATTATACATCCTAATCGGGCTTTGTTATAACCGGTTATGTGACCGGACGACAAACGATCACGGATTTTGGCCATGTTATGATGTTACACCATGGGATGGTTTAAAAGATGTGTGCAAATATTTGATACTTTCAAAGATATGTGGCAATTTTATAAATTTAAAACTTCCGGGTATATAGAAGGAAAAAGAAGGGTATATAGAAGGCAACCTCTGAATCGTTCCATCAGCCCCTGAATCGTTCATGTTCTCGGCCTTCCCCCGTTCCCCATATCGGACGACTATTCCACGATTGTCCTCTGTTGCTCTCTCACCGATCGTCTCTTCATCTCGGGTATTTCGATTTTTCTTCTGTTGATGGTTTTTCTTATATGCTTTTCTTTTGTTGATGGTTTTTGATCTAGGGTTGCTATGAAGTTATGATTCCTTCACATAAAAAAGGGTTAGATTCATGACACTTTTTGATTTTATGGCCATTGGAACTAATTGATTTTTTTTGGTGTGTAAAGTATTTGGAAATAAGCCACGGCTGTGGACTCCTACTTTGATTTGTTAATTACAGTACTGGAAATTTGCTTGTCTTTCATTGTTGCTATCCTTGATGGGTTATATAAATAAATTTTTAGCATTCGTGATTTACATAAATGATTGGGGTTTTCTTTTATGAGCACCAACTGTTTGATAAAATTCAATAATGAACAACAGATGTTCAATTTGAAGTAGAACATGTGATGGAAGCTTAATTAACATTGCAAATTAACCCCATTGCATCTAAACCATCACCTTCATCTCCCTTTCTTCGTGTCTTTGGGTGCTTCTAATTTTAATTGACAACCCAAGGAACCAAGATTCTGATTAGGTTATTAGTTATTAAGTAATTGGACACCTTCCTGAAATAAGACAAAAGATATTTCCTTTTTGTGTTAATGGCCTACAATGATTTCTGATCATGAGTGAAGATCAAGTTGGGGATAAGGAATAAAAAAAGATGAGTTCTGCTTGATGGATAGCAGATTTGTGTATACAACAGATTTATGGGGTCTTATTTGATGTATATCAAGGGGATGTATGGTGATTTTGAATCACAAATAGTACAAACGGAGTTGGGATTTACTATGTGGTGAGGTTGGGGTAGAAACCTCCTCCTTAAGGCTTAAAGGCTTAAATCTTGTAAGAGACTAACAAGATTTCTTTTTTCTCATCTTGTTTTTCGGATAGAAATGCAACCTTTTGAATCAATGTGTGATTTAAGTTGGTGTGCTGCTTGACTTTGTAAGAGACTAACAGAAAGCCTCGTCGTCCTGTAGGTAGGATTGATGATTCAAAGCCCCCTTTTTTGTACATTGAACTTTGTACTGTAGGCATGCAACCATGTGGGGCATAGTTCCAATTCATTGTTGCAGCGCATAGTTTCCAATCCATTGGTATCCATCATGAATCTCATGATGTGCACTATGATGCCTACAGACTCGAACTGTTTGTATGTAGTATCTGATACTTGAAGCTATGATGTGCTAGGAGCAATCTTAGCTTATGATGATATTCGATTTCCTTGGTACATTTTCGAATTTAGACATTTGGATTACAACTATGAGTGAAAAAAATTGTGTCATTTTATGTTGAATCTGATTGTTGCATTTTTGTTTTATCTGAACTTGAAGAAAGTACTGTTATGTTAAATCATACAGAGGGTTATCAAAATTTTATTCGGTGTTAAAATTATACAAAGAGTTAAAATGGTAATTTTCTGGCATCCAGAATGTCCATTCAGAACACTTACTAAACGATCATTTTTCATTCTACATTACATCATACAAAGCCTTTTAATCATTCTGACCACTTAATCATTTTGCACCAAATCATTCACTATTTTCCAAACAGCCCCTTAGAAAAAACTCTCATCGTGTCATCTTACCAGTCGTGCCGATGTAAAACCCTCTTTCTCTCTGATTGATTGGGGGACCAATGATCGTTGTGCCCGTGCTAGCTGCTACTTACTAGTCACATTCTTTCTTCTGCGGAGCTGATCGCCACTTTTCTTTTATTCCGACTGCAAGTAATCCTCCAAGTTAAAATACATATCCCTTCGGAACGTTAGGTCGCTGATCTGTTCAAGTTTGCTTTATATTATTTTCATCCCTTTGATGGTGAAATTTGTAAATAAGTTTATTCGTTGTCTAAATTTCCTAATTTTGTCTATTGTTACTCGTAGGTGTTAATCTGGAAGTTGAATGTTGAAAACCTAAAGTTGAATACAGAACCTAGTAAATAGTAATTTCCAAATGCAAAATTGGTATCCGTTAGTTGCGAAGTTATCAACAACGTTATTTGATCTGCAATTCTTTAGTATTCGCTACTCTAAAAGTTCAATTCAGGTCTTCTATGAACTCTGAAAAAACCTAATTGAGCTCCACATAAGATAACCTAGCACGGTTGAGTAGTCCACATGATATATTGATATATTTGGTCATATTTCGGGGGAAGGTCATAATTTGCAGGCTCATATAATTTGAAGTTGAAAAATTATCTACTGACATTCAAAGAGGAACTGATGGAGTATGTTGAATTGGTGTACTCCCTCATTTCAGATTAAAAAGAGCTTTTTGCTGGAACTGTAAGAGTTGAAATCTTCAGAGAATCATCTTAAAGGATATAGTGGTGTGTCTCATGCCAAATGTAATAAACACTCTGTGGATATCATTCATTTGAAAAAGAAGTCGGTGTTAAGAGAAGGAACTTCCAAGGAAACATAGAATCACTGTAGTTAAATATCTTCAATCTTAAAGCTAGGAAAGCAGTTTGTTTGACTTTCAAAAGTGAAAATTTTAGAGAGAGAAGTAAATGTTTGTCCTTACATATTACACAATCTTGTTTGACATGATGCAATTCTAAATAAGCCGTTAGTTAAACGAATCTGTTAGAAATAGGCCTGTCAATATGAGTTACCTTCTTTAATAGGTGTATCCCTGAGTTTTGGCTAGGGAGGTCATATTCTCCACGTCCTATCTTTCTTTTCAGGCTTCTTCAAGATCGAAAGCATAGCTCTGGGAGAATAGAAAAGAAAGATAAGGGAATATGAATCACAACCAGCAATTGAATGAAGTTAAACATGAGGATGAAAGTGCACTCACAGATTTTCTTGCCTCTTTAATAGACTACACTCCAACTGTAAGATTTCTGAAAATATGATTTCTGGTTTGTCTTCTACATTTATCATCAATCTCTTATTGAAATAGTCTTGTGTTCTTTTTGTACAGATTCCTGATGAACTGGTCGAACATTACTTGGCCAAAAGCGGGTTTCAATGTCCAGATGTTCGACTGTAGGTATTTGGTGTCCTCTCTTATGTTCCGTGTGGATGCATGTTATTTGTTGATTTTCAGGTCTTTGCATGTGTTTTCTTGTGAGATAGGAACAAAGCTTGCACAACACTAGGATGAAGGAAATGATAATTCCATTCATCTGATCATTCTTTACGTTTTATGCTGAGAAATGACCAAAGTTTTTATTTTCTTTCACAAACTCCGCTTCTATTTTCCAGTCTATGTTTATAGATATATGTGGCTCTTACCGAGTTTGATGGATATCTTTCCCTTGTTCGTTTTTCCGTGCACCCACAAAGCTATTGCATCCGGCATTTGTTCCATGTTGTTCTATATCCACTTGTGGCCCTTGGTCATGTTGGTGATTATTGTGATTTGTTGGTCTGACAATATAAAGTTGTACCTCGTGTTTGCAGAATCAGGCTAGTTGCAGTTGCCACTCAAAAGTTCGTTTCAGAGGTCGCTACTGAAGCTCTTCAGTAAGTTTTCTGAAATATGTTTCTGTTATCCCAATACCTTCTGATAGAAACCTTATAAGGGCGTTTTTTGTAATATTAACTAGAATTTTGCCTGCAAGCAGTAAAACCAATTCATACCAAAGACACCAACCCATATATAGTTGTTCTGTATAAAACAGATTACTTGAAGATAAATGTCAATTTTAATAAACATGGCTGGTATGCATATGGTTAGTTATACAACTTGGTGTATGTGAAAAAGGTAATTGTAATATAACATATGATATTTTCTATTGATTTTAATGTTACAATTTACAAAAACAACCTCTCTACTCCCTTGGGACAGAGGTAAGGGGTTTGTGTACATCCTATCCCTCATACACTACTATCAAGTGAGATATACCGGGTATGTTTGGTTTTTATTTATTTTAATGTTGTAACCAGCACAAGAGGAGTGCTAAATGACTCTGTATATGATTACCAACATCCATAATATGATAGCCAATGATCTAAATAACATGCCTAATTGGGAAATGGAAAGCTTACCTTTGAAATCTAAATCTGCTCCACCAGTTTCACTTCCGCCTATGCAAATATTTTGTATTTTTGTTCTTATCGTAGGCAATGCAAGGCAAGACAGGCAACCGTTGTCAGGGACAAGAAAGATAAGCAGCAAAGGGTACTCTACTTTTGCACATTTTCATATGCTTCATCTTCTTTTTGGATTATCAATTTATCATGACTTTTCATGTGACAGGATAAGCGTCTAATCATGAACATGGATGACCTCTCCAAGGCTCTTCAAGAGGTAATCCTTAATGTTTGCCATCTATCAATTTTGCATGCATGTGGTGGTCCAAGTTTTTATCGGAGTTTGTTAAGCAGGATGCTGTTCTTCTTTTGCTGACATGCTAAATATGTTATTTCATATTCTTTCCCTTCATTCCCTCCTTCATTCTTATGGTAATAAAACTAATCACCCTAAGTTCTTTGTATTTCTAGTGTAAGAGCTAGTCAAATTAGGATGCCTTCAATACTCAAGATGTTACCCTTAGTTGGATTCTTGAATTCATTTATATCGTATATAAGATGCTTTTTAGAGCCATTCAGCACCTTCAATTCTGCATAAGATCAGTAGTGCTTATATTGTGTTACCTACAGTTTTTCATGCTTGACTCTAGTTTCCAGTCATAATTTATTATTGCTGTGGAGTATTTTTGCAACTCTGTTACTTAGGAGGAGAAGACTTGTAACCACTTGCTTTGTTCTATGTCTTGAGATTTGAGTTGCATCTTATCTTTGCTAATAGAGCATTTGCCTTGAAATATTATTTATATAGTTATTTGAATTAGATGACACTATGAAGTCTAAATTACAAAGACCCTTAGCACGGAAATTACTGAACTTGAAAAGAGTAGAAATCTTTTAAGAACCATTATAAACCTAAGTGGCGTTTACAGAACGCTTACCGGCAACAGTCACCACCCTCACTTACCTTGTTGGTAAAGCGTTTTATACGTGGTAAGCATCTGGTACATGGCCCCTAAATCCTAAAGTTGAATCTTTGCCTTTCATTTGATCACCCATCTCAAGCAGGCTGTCCTGTGCTTTTCTTCCAAGTTTTTTAGGCATGGAAAATCTGTTTATATGTCCAGATACATGGTATTGACCCTTCAAGAATTAATTCTGCCAATCACAAGAGAATTGTTTATTGCAATTTCTGTTTTGCAGTATGGTGTAAATGCTAAGCATCAAGAGTATTTTGCGGACAGCCCTTCTGCTGGAATGGAATCTGCTCCAAGAGATGAATAATATCATTTTCATAGGTGTGTTTCAGCATATTTTAAGCATTCTACCAAATGTTTAAAACACTACGATCCTGATTGTTAATTTATGCTCTACAACATGAATTTACATTCTTGACATTTAAAAACCTCCAACAAATTAAACGGGTGTTCGGTTCACATAATGGAATTTTTTGTAATTGGAATCCATCAAAGGGATTTGACTTTGAAGGAATTCGAATGAAATTTTGATGGAATTATGAATTATTAAAAATATGTTTTTTAAATTATACTCTTAAATGTAAATTTTAAAAATGTCTTCTAAAACCGAAAAGATTTTCTTTTAGAATGGATTTCTTCTTTAAACTATATACCCTTGAACATAATTTTTGAAGACAAATTTTATTCATAACCCTTCCTATAAAAACTTATATCTTTTCTCGGCAAATTTATTCGTACTCCTGTAAAATCCTATTTTTTTTCGTAAAATGAAAAATGAACAAATAAATATTAAATAACAAATTAGATAAAAAACTATAAAATGAAAATATGAAAATAAATTGTAGTATTTATGATGCATAATAATATATTTAAATCAAAAAATATTCAACATTGAATTTATTTTGAAGGTATTGACAAGATGATTACAATTGTGTAATTTATCTAAAAAATGTATTTTTAATGTGTTTTAGTTAATATATGATTATATATTGTTAATATGATAAGAGTGTAAAATATAAAATAAAAAAGTACGACATATAAAATAAATTAAATGATTACATCGTATAAAATATAATATACAATTATAAGAGTATAAAATATAATTTAAAAATAAAAAAACAACGAGCTTTGACCGTTAATTTGGTTTGTGTGGAAAACTACGTATTAGGAGGGGTATTGAATCATATAAGGGTATGTTTAGCAATCTTTTTTTTAAAGTATATTATTTAAAATGATAATTGCATTACAATAACTGATTTGGTCCCAAAGATAAGGAATAATCAGTTACTGCAAAAGAGTTGATGGCTACTTGATGAAACGATAAACACTTACATCACGTTTTAAATGATGAAAACTCGATAACAACTTGATGGCTACTTAATATAAACCTGATTTGATATTCAATCAGGTTACTAATGGAAGGTTATTGACCTCACAAAAGTTACACGATGATAACAGGATAACTCAGATCATCGTATAACAATCGTAAAACCATTACTCTTCAGCCATAACTTTGATTGAGATAAAAAAAATCAAGTTTTTTACATGTCGGAAAAATGGGTTTTCATCATTTAAGCATTGCGTAACAATAATTAAATCAATATTTTTTACTCGTAATTTGGATCGATATTTTTTTAAGTTGGTTATTTTTTAGGATATATCTGTTGGAAAAACCGGTTTTCTATTGTAAAAGTTGGGTTTCATCGTTTAAACACTGTCAAATTATTGTGAAACTATCACTTTTTGATCGTCATTTGACTTCAGAATACTTGTTTTTCGAATTTCTCGTTTCTTCAAGAACCTAAAATTAGGTTTTAATTAGTTTGTGAGTTTGGGTTATAGTTTATGTAGTACCTAAAATTGTATTTAAACAAATAAATTTAGGTGTTAACTTTTAACATTTCAAAAATCGATAAAAAAAAGGGATTCAAATTGAAAGAAAAATTCAAGTTTGAGAAAGAAAATGTCATTTCCTAAAATTTGATGAAGAAAAATGTCATTTTGTAAACATTGAGGGCCAAACGACAAATTCTTGAATCTCAAAACATAAAGACATTTGACCAAAAAGCCTTTGACCTAGCGGTATGTGAGTCTTTAGCCTCCTAGGATATTAATAGTTCAAATCTCACTAAAAATGAGGAGAATGTAAGAGTTTATTTGTTCTGTTTACCGTATATAATATTATACGCTTCAAAAAAGAAAGAATTCACGTCACTTGTTTTGACAAAAAGACAAGAATGTTTCAAGACGTAGGTGTTGAGGACGACTTCACAATGATGATAGTATATAGATATTTATAATATGTCAACATCTTGTCTTATAAATATCAAGCAAATAGAATATAATCATCACATATCTAAGATTTTTTAGGATTCCTTTTGTTTACTCGATTTAGGGGTCGTTTACCTACATACTTACCCGGTAAACGCTTATCGGTAGGAGTCAACATTATAATCTATTTTTCTAGATAAGATTATAGTATATTAAAACGGTATCGTATGCAACAATTTATCCAGTAAACATTTACCGAGTAAGAGTCTTCACCATCACTTATCGGGTAAGACTCTCTATCCCTATCATATCTTATCAGGTAAGATTTTCAGCCCTTGCCATGTGCATCAGATGAGGAAAGTTATCCGATCCACACTTACCGGGTAAGTATTTAGTAAACAACCTCTTAGAGTGAGACTTATAATTAGATTTTATCTCAATCTTGCATTTGGTTTAATAGAAAGTTTATAATTGAAATTTCGGGATTTGGATAGATTTTCCATTTTCACACTGGTTTTAAAAATCCACGAGATAGTTGGTATTTCATGGGATTTTATAGAATTTGGTTATAATAATATTTTAAAATATGTCCAAAACATTCGTTTTATAATAATCAATTTATAAAAGGTAATTTAATTATATTTATATTTTGTTTTATATAAATTGTTTTAAAGAATGAAATCCAATTTCACCCCAAATCTTACAAACCAAACACATACAAAATTAGAATAATTACAAAATTTTCCATGAAACCTGGGTTACGAATAAGTAGTGCAAATGCAATATGTCCGTCTAACTAAAATCAGAAGGGGGAGGGGGTGGTGTAAAGCTGATTGGAGCACCGGTGAGTCTATTGCTCCATCGTTAGTCTCTCTCTCTCACACACACACACACACACACACACACACATATATATATATATATATATATATAGGGACCTAATCAAATGAGAACTAATTTGTTTGTGGTAACTGTGAGAACCAATATTAACCACAAATCAATAGATAAATTAGGAAATTTATAATTTTGGCAATTTTGAATTAAAATATTAATGCAAGGATATTTTTGGTATTTTAAAACTTTCCTCCTTCCTCTCTTCTCTCTTCGGCCACCGTCCTCCGGCCACCATCCTCCGGCCACCGTCCACTGGCCACCGTCCTCCGGTGATACTACAATGGTATCACAATGCATCATATATGTGCTTGGGTATCACATTGATGTCGTTTGTGTGGTCGATCGAAGATGTAACATAGTGGTATCACTATGCATCTTATATATGATTAGGTATCACAATGTATCTTTTGTTTAACAGAGTCAACATTTTTAGGTATCACAGTGGTATCACCGGAGGACGGTGGCCGGAGGCCGGAGAACGGTGGCCGGAGGCCGGAAGAGAGGAGAGAGGAGAGTTTTAAAATACCAAAAATATCTTTGCATTAAGATTTTAATTTAAAATTACCAAATTTATAAATTTCCTAATTTATCTATTGATTTGTGGTTAATATTGGTTCTCACAGTTACCACAAACAACTCAGTTCTCCCTTGAATAGGCCCCTATATATATATATATATATATATATATATATTGCATATAACTATACGCAAACCTGACCATCCCCAAACCCGTAACCCGACCAAAACTAACCCGAGCAAAACTAACCAAAGCAATCTGAAACCCAAAATTAGGATTAGTTTCCATATTCGAAATCTGATAAGATTTTTGATTTGCTCACTCCAACCAGCCCAACCTGCCTGATGCGCACCGTGATACAACAGACTCGAGCTATTTAGTTAAATTTACAGCTCAAAGTGTGTGTGTATATAGGGCTTAATCAAACGAGAACTGTTTTGTTTGTGGTAACCGTGAGATCTAATTTCAGCCACAAATCAAAGGTTAAATTAAGAAACTAATAATTTTGATAATTTTAACTTAAAATATTAATTAAGGACATTTTAGGGATTTTATAAATATCCTCTCTCATCTATCTCTCTTTCCTTTCTCCGACGAATTTTATTCGGCGAACCTTATTCCGATGAACCTTATGTGAACACAAGACACACACTGTGATACCTACAAACAATATTCACTGTGATACCCAGATATACATACAAGATGCACAATGTGATATCTTTTGTAAATCAATGAAAATAACGAAAATGCACACTATGATACATTTCATCAAACAAAGAAAATACATTGTGATACACGGGAAATATTGTGAACATTATCACTATGATACACTTTTATTCACAAACATCTTTAAAATACGATGTATATTAGGTCATTGATATACTAGGTAACTAATTTTAATTAAATATTTTCTTCTAAAAAATTTAATTAAATAATTTGATTAGTTGTCAAAAATAGAATTACTATATTACCCTTTTAGCTTATTTAAGAAATATCCTTAAATATCTCAAACGAATGGTTCACATTGAATCTCGCGGTTACCTCAAATTACTCAGTTCTCCCTTGGATGGGCCCCTATATAGGATATATATATATATATATATATATGTATGTATAGGGGAGATTTACTTTGCAAACCACATTATTTGTACAAACCGTACAAACCTCATTCAATCAATCATAATTTTTTATTTTGTTCATTTTTTTTGTAATTATGAGCAGTTGATTAATCATTTTTAGTGTGAAGGGTGTTAATCATGGATATTATCATCTTCATTATTTTAATTTTAAAGAAATACATGAAACAGTTTCATTAAAATTTCATTAAGAATTAAATGAAACAATTTCATAACCATATATGAAACAACTTTATCAGAAAAAGTAAACAATTTCACAAAATTAAACAATTTCATGAAAAAATTTCATAAGATTAAACAATGAAATCTACGGATGAGGGTGATTTGCACGGTTTGTACAAATTAGGTGGTTTGCATTTGATCGCTCCTCTTTCTCTCTCTCTCTCTCTCTCTCTCTCTATATATATATATATATATCTATCTATCTATACTATCTTATAAAACATTTGGCTAAAACTCTTAAAAACTCTTAAAACTCTTAAAACTCTTAAAAACTTTTAAAACTCTTAAAACTCTTAAAAACTTTTAAAACTCTTAAAACTCTTAAATACTCTTAAACCCGTTTATCCCTAAACGATTTCATCCCTATCCGATTCATCCCATATCTGAATTCGTGTAACTAACTGCAGATAAACACAATCAAATACAAGATAAACATCTCATCTTAAATATAAAAAATCTAAAATAAAATTAGGATAATCATTGAGTTTGAACGCTCCTCTCTCTCTATATATATGGTATATTTTCTTTTACAACCTTGTGTATTTGTACAACCCTTGCAASCCAATTAATTGAGATATTTATAGAAATGATGAGAGTTCATTTATTATGATTTGAATATTTATGGAATATGAATAGAGTTCATTAATTATGATTAATACTTTATATTAGGAAACAATCAAAACTTCTATGAAATCACATATTAATCAAATGAAATGGACAGTTGAGATTGAGTTGTATTGATTGCACAAATGTCAAGGGTTGTATAATAACCAACCCCTCTCTCTCTTCTCTCTCTTTATATATATATATATATATATATATATATATATATATGAAACATACATATACACATATATGTATAAAGTTTATTTATGTTAGTGGACTTACTGGTATATAGTGGGCCTTACTAATTTTAAGAAACCACATGCAGCATAATACAGTTCATAAAGAAGATATAAAAGGTGATTATGTAACTCTGGAACGTTGAAGATCTTCTATTTCAAGACCATCATGTGAAGTAGCTAAGTCTTACAAGGACATAATTAAATGTTAAAATGAAACAACGACAGAACCGAATGTTAAAACAGATGTAATCAAATTGAAGTTGGTATAGCTGTTTGTAAGTTGTATGTTCATTTATATCTCTTAGAGTTCTATATGAATTTTCATGATTCTGTTGACCAATGAAGTAAATTATACCCGTAAATGAGGCATCTAGGAAATTGGCATGATCATCACAGTGCGTGCATATATAGTTTCATTTAATATGCATTATATATATGTGTGTATTCGTATAAGGAAATTCGAATAAAATAAAGAGTAGTTTTCAGTGAATTATTTTTAAGAAATAAAATAAAATTACTGATCGATCATAATTTTATCCACCAGTAACTTTATTTTATTTTTTAAAAATAATTCACTGAAAAATAATTAAATTACTGGCAGATTTCAAGCATATTATCTGCTGGTAATATAATTAAAATTTTAAAAATAAAATACAATTTTAAAAAAATATTAGTTAACTTACCGAAGGATAATTCGTCGGAAATCTACTGATAATTTAATCTTGATTATTAGTTATATTAATTAAGTCAAGGAAAAAAAATAGTGGCGGATTTCCATCAGTCGGAATCCGTTGAAAATTGTGTTTACCAATAGAAAAACCATCAAAAATCCTTTTCTCTGATGGATTTTTTCAACGAAAGAAGCAAAAGCTCCTGTCATTATGAATCCTGTGATGTAATCGGTGATGAGTATGTAACACAACTTGAGTAGTAGAGTCTTGTGCTATAAATGCATAAACGGGTAAAGAGTACATGTGTTGAACTATCAAAGAAGTAATGTATCGTGTTTTGTAGTGGAAACAAGTAGGCAAATTGTGGCCACTCTCTACTTGAGATGATAGGAACCACTTAAAAGGCATGAAAAATTCTACCAACTTCTACCTATTATCTACAATGAACCTAACCACATTCTCAAATACATATATGGAGAGAGAAATTCAGAAAATCATGTGAAAAGTTGATCAATTTGTAAGAAGACGAGAAGTTTTAAAAAGCATACATGATTACATGTAATACGAATAATCGTATATTATTAAACACGTCCATAATGGACACAAGCGACTTTGTGAATGTGACCAAAGGTCGCAAGGAAGATCAACAGTTATATGCATGTCAACACAACATGTATTTAATCATATATGATTAAGTGTCCGTATCATATGTAACCTTCAATTGATGGTCGAAGAAAGAACACGGATCTTCATCTACATTCATCAACTTTCATATTCACATTTAGTCATGTTCACAAATTTTTATATACTTTCAATCACTATCAGATGCATTCATTTATTAAAATCTTAGTCATCATGAAATGAAGGTGGTTGAAGATATATGTTCTCACCAAAAAGTTTTTTCATGGGAACCTAACCTTAGATAGATAGATAGAGGGAGAGAGGTTCATTTAGAAACCTTAAATATTTTAAGAACCAAGGAATCACTCTTTTTGAGAGCATTCATGATGAATAATGTGATATTATATTCATGATGAAGGTCGTGAAAGATATTCATCACTACAACAAAATCGGGTTTATAGAAAGCCGGAAAAATTTAAGCGTCCTAATAGACCGTTTTATAGGACTTAATTTATAAGAAAAAAATAAAGCGTCATATCTAAAGTAGTAATAAGTTTATAAGACGTTTTTGGGCGTATTAACAAGTTTTTTAGAACACTTTTAATACAAAACGTCCTAATAACAATTTTATAGGACTCTATTTGAAAAAGTGTCATATAAAAACAAGTGTCCTATAAAAATATGAGTTTATACAACACTTTATAAAAAATGTCCTATAGAATTATTAATGTGACATTTTGTATTAAAAATGTTCCAAATTTTTTTATGACGCCCGGAAGCGTCTTATTAACTTATTACAACGCCTTTAGACAGATAACTTTATATCTTGATTCTAAAAATTAAGTCCTATAAAATGGTCTATTAGGACGCTTAGAAATTGGTGACGTCCTATAAATTTAATTTTGTTGAAATGCATGATGAATAATATTCATCATGAATGCCCACAAAGTAGGTGGTTCCTACATTCCTAAAAGGGGTTTTCTAACCCCACCCCCTCCTACACTAGGGATGGTAATGGGGCGGGGATGGGGCGGGGACCCCAATACTCATCCCCGTCCCCGATCCCCGTATGTGTCCCCGTCCCCGTCCCCGTCCCCACCGGGGATTATGATCACATCTCCATCTCCGTCCCCAACGGGGAACGGGGATCCCCAACGGGGAAACGGAGATTTTTTTTAAAAACCAAAAATAATAAAACATCACTATTTATTGAAATACACCATAGTGCTCGACAATAGAAAGCGGATAATCATGTATAATAATCATCTTAGCTAAGTCTTCCCTATGATAATCATGTATAGAAACCGGTTGTTACTTGTTCCTTGTTTCCTTCCATCTCATTCTTATCACCATGTATATTCTCGTTATCCGAAGTTTCCATCTAAAATTAAAAAGTTTGTATATGATAATGACATAATATGAATGAAAAAACCATTAATGAGAATCTATAATAAACTTACAAAATACAAACTTAAAAGCATAAAAAATTAATGAAAGATACTCAGTATGTATGTATACCTAATTTGTTTAAATAAATTGACCAACCACAATAATATATCAATTTGGTCCACATTAGTTCACAAATCAAGAAGGCAAGTAGGTAAATAGGTAAGGTAAACCAATAATATAACAAGATTACAAGAAGTGAAGACGAAGAATACAGGACGTAACACACCAGGGAGAGGCCGAGAGGGAGAGCCGAAGAGGGAGTAGGGTTGTCGCCGAGGGTTGTCGCCGTCGGCCTGTCACCGTCGTCGTGGGCCTGTGGCCGTGAGCTTGTCGCCGTCGCCGTGGGCCTGTCGCCGTGAGCCTGTCGCCTGTCGTCGTCGCCGTGGGCCTGTCACCATCGCCGTCGCCTGTCGGGAGAGAGCAGTGCAGCACCGTGCGTGGAGCGGTGGAGGTCCTGGAGGAAAGAGCAGCAACGTCGTGCGTGGTTTGGAGGTCCTGGAGGAGAAATGGAGAATCGGGAGATATCAAAGCCGATTAGGATTTAGGAGAAAATTGTGTGGAGTGTGGACTAGGCTGGAGGAAGGGATGCATTCATTAACATTTTACAGCCCAAAGCCCAAATTTTTATAAAACATATATATATAAAACGAGTACGGGGCGGGGCRGGGAGTGCTATACCCGTCCCCGGCCCCATCCCCGGATTGCTTCAAGCGGGGATCCCCGTCCCCGGGACCCGATTTTTCGGGGAATCCCCGTCCCCGATCGGGGCGGGTGGACCGGGTTATCCGACGGGTCGGGGTCCATTACCATCCCTATCTTACACTCTTCCCCCTACATTTTCTATACCCCCTCCTATATATTATTTTTCAGTTTTAACCTTTTGATATTTTCAGTTTTGACCCTTCAACTTTTATAATATTTTGTTATTATATTTTTTATGTTTTTAATTTTTAATATAGATTATAATAATATAAATTAATTAACTTTATATTATTATTAATTAATAAAGTATT
>NC_037538.1:5670141-5671594 GCF_001531365.2 Cynara cardunculus var. scolymus | reverse complement strand
TAACCCGAAGCAACCCGATGTCTAATCGAGTTGTAAAATTTTCAAACCGTAGGTATTGGATTGATATTGGGTTACTATTATTTGAACCCAACTCAAAGTAGAAAATTATTTTAATGTGATAATGGTGTGAAAATAAATGATGTATCATAAATTAAATAAATAACTATAAGAGTATAAATCGTAAATATTAAAAATATTTTTTCATAGTATATATAATATATAATAATATAATTAAGTCCAAAACTATTTAATATTGGACTTATTTCGAAGGTATTAACGAGATGATTATAACAGTGTAACTTGTTAAGATGAACAAGATGAATAAATGGTATGAGAATGCTTCCTGAGAGGTTAATTTCATTGTTAGATCTAATTTTAGTTAATATAAAATTATGTTTTTCAATGTGATAATGGTGTAAAACGAAAATTGAAAAAGTAAATTATGTACTATAAATTAAATAAATAATTATAAAAGTATAAAATATCAATATTAAAAATATTTTTTCATATTATATATAATATATAATAATATAATTAATTCAAAAACTATTCAATATTGGACTCATTTCGAAGGTATTAACGAGACGATTATAATGATGTAATTTGTTAAAATAAAAATGTATTTTTTAAACATGTTATAATTGATATATAATTATGTGTGTTAATTTGATAAGGGTGTAAAATGAAAATTTTAAAAAGAAATGATATAAAGTAAATTAATTATCTAATTACAGGGGTATGAAATGTAAATTTAAAATTAAAATTTTAAAAAATTCGGTGAATGTGAGGGTGTGAGTGAGGGAAAGATGTGAGGAGGAGAGGGTGGGAAGTGACGTAAGAAGGTGGGGATATCAACCCCCTTCCTAAAATAGTTAAGGTCCTAAATGAACTTGCACCTTAGATAGGTATAGGGCATGTTCCATTGGGAACTTGATTAGTTTTTATTGAGGACCGGGAAACTATTGAGAACGTGCCATGTAACCATAATCATGATGAATGTTGTAAAAAGTTGACGGTCGTATTCATGATGGATATGGACATTTTGACACGCTCTCGATAGTTCCCAGGTTCTCGATGAAAATAGGAACCTTTCTCTCTCTCTCTCTCTACCAACCTACATAAGATACACACACATATACATGTACACACGTACGTACTACATACATGTATACATATATGAATAATTGGTAAAAGTGTACGCAAATAAACATGGGTTCATATATGCATTTTCATGATTATTTTTTTTTGGGTTAACGTGTACATTTGTATAAAAGATAAGGTTGGGATGCAAGGGTTCTAACGCTGAGCTCTTATATATATATATATATATATATATAGGTGGAGGTTCAAACGAGAACCCCTGTGATTTACGAGAATGCGAGAATAACTCAATAACCTCAAACTTTTTTAATTAATAAATTAACTTTTATTATATATAAATAATTTAATAAGG
>NC_037538.1:5660034-5669270 GCF_001531365.2 Cynara cardunculus var. scolymus | reverse complement strand
GCTTTGATGTTTGCAAGCCATTATGTTCATCATCACAGTCCAAATCAATGGCTGTCACCGAGGATAAGTCACTCAACAGACGATCAGCTAACTATGCGCCACCACTATGGTCATTTGATCATGTTCAATCACTCTCTAGTAAATACACCGTAAGATTAATTGCCATTTTTCTCTTTACATGTTCTCCATTCAATATTTTAATTCTTCTGGTATATACATTCATGAACATTTCTGCTCATATATAACTTAATTTATTACACATGTAGGGAGAGGATTACGAGGCAAGAGTAGATAGTTTGAAGAAATCAGTGAAGACGATGATACAGGAAGTAGTGGGAAATCCATTGAAGACCCTTGAGCTGGTTGACAATTTGCAGAGACTCGGAATATCATATCACTTTGAGGAAGAAATAAGTCAAGTGTTGGAGATGATTTACAATGATTACTACAAAACTCAGGAGCAGTGGAATGGAATGGATATGAACCTTAAAGCCCTTGGCTTTCGACTACTCAGACAACATGGTCATCATGTTCCTCAAGGTACAAATTAACTTGATTAGTTAAATATCCATATTCAATATTAAAGATTATATATATATATATATATATATATATATATATATATGTATGTATATCCAAAAGAAGGGAAGTTTCATAACTAAAATGACACGTACATGTAGTTCAGATTATGTTAAAGCACAAACTAATAGTTGTTTTCTTTAATTATTTGATTTTGATTGTGAGATATCTGCAGAGATGTTTCTCAACTTTAAGGTGAAGGCTGAAAATGATAAACCACAATCAGACGAGGATAACAATCATGTGGTTGGAATGCTGAACCTGTACGAGGCTTCTTATCATTCATTCGAGGATGAAAGCATCTTGGATGATGCGAGAGACTTCACCACAAAATATCTAAAAGAAAGTGTAGATAGGATTGATGGAAGTAGTAGTTTAGGGTCATTAATAAATCATGCATTGGAGCTTCCACTGCATTGGAGAATAGCAAGGTTAGAGGCCAAGTGGTTTATCGAAGCATACAGGGAAATCGTTAGTCCCACATTGATGGAGCTTGCAATATTGGATTTTAACATGGTCCAGGCTATCAACCTTCAAGATTTAAAAGAGTCATCCAGGTATCATTTATTTCTTATAAATTACGACTTAATTAATCAGCCATTCATTCATCCATTATATACATCACTAATTAATCAAGATATATATATGCCCCCCCCCTCTCTCTCTCTCTCTCTCTCTCACTATATATATATATATATATATAATATAGGTGGTGGAGAAATACATGCTGGGATAAGAAGTTGAGCTTTTCAAGAGACCGGTTGGTGGAGGGGTATATGTGGACGATTGGTGTTTGGTCCCTACCAAACTTTAGTCTGGGAAGGAGAACACTAACAAAGGTTAACGCCATAATTACTGCTATTGATGATATCTATGATATCTATGGTACTTTGGATGAACTTCAACAATTCACCGATGTTATCACCAGGTATTTTGGATGAACTTGAACAATTTACCCATGTTTAAAACTAATTGACTAATTAAATAGCTAGTTATATACATATATATATATATATATATATATATATATGATTCGGTTTTATACGAGAATTGTACATATTTAAGAAAATAAGAAAATTGTTTTATTACATCACGTACAAAATCACATGTGATTCACGCGACCTTGTCATGCCTGCACACTTTTTTGGCCGTTAATGTTAAATCATATGTAGGGATGGCAAAAAAACCCGAAACCGACGGTGAAAACCGAAAACCGAACAATTCGGGTCGGGTTCAGGGACCTCTTAACGGGTACGGGGCGGGGATCGGGGAGAGTTTCGAGGATTATATCGGGGACGGGGACGGGGACGGTACTCACCGACCCGGCCCGGCCCGGCCCGATAGTATATATAATATATTTAAATTTTATAAATTACGAGTTAGTTGGATTATGTCTAAACTTTGGTTTATTTTGGGATTGTAATTTAAGACGTTTTTGGTTGATCATGGGTTGATCATGTACTCGATATTATGGACATTGTCTTTTTCTCAAGGTTTATTTGATTATGTTTTTGTTCGAAAATGGGTTGTCCAAGAAACAGCCACACAGGTTTATTTAATTATGTTTTTATTCCAATTTTTTGCTTGATAAATATATGTTTTTTCAGATCTGGTTCGGGTTCGGGTTATGGTTCGGGTAAAACCAATGGGTAACGGTTATTCTGTTCTTAACGGGTTACCAACGGGGATCGGGGAAACCGCGGGGATCCCCGATGGGGATCGGGACGGTTACGGGGATGGTTATGGTTATCGGTTTCGGGGACGGGGACTCTAAAAACCGTCCCGAACCCGGCCCGTTGCCATTCCTAATCATATGCGATTTTCCGTGCAATTTGACCATTTTCTTATTTTCTTAAATATGTATCATTCTTGTATGAACCTACCCTTCTCTCTCTATATATATATAATATAAACATATAACTTCATGATGAGATCGATCTGATAAAAGAAAACTGGAATGGGTAGGTGGGATATCAATGCGGTTGAAGAACTCCCAGATTATATGAAGATATGTTTCCTTGGATCCTTCAACGTGATCAATGAGATGGCATACAACACACTCGCAAACTCAAACTCAGGAGTCTTCATTCTTCCCTACCTAAAGAAAGCAGTAACTAATCCATCTTTATATATATATATATATATATATATATATATATATATAATAACTTTAATAATTAATATTCAATCTATTATTTTTCATATATAATTTTCTTTATATGTATACAATATATATTGTATTGATGGTAATAATCAACATTGCAGTGGGTAGATTTATGCAACGCATATCTGTTAGAAGCACAATGGTACCAAAGTGGATATATACCAACATTAGAAGAGTACTTGCATAATGCTAGTGTATCGATATCGGTTCCTGTAGGCCTCATGCATTGCAATTTCTTAACATCTAATTATACTTCAACCCAAGAAATTCAACAATGCATACAGAGATCTGCTAACATAGTTCACTACTCAGCACTCATCTTGCGACTTGCTGATGACTTGGGGACATCCTCGGTACGTACATAATTGTTAATTTCTTTATTATACTTACTAATAACAATATATATTATTTTGTCATTATTAATTCAGTGATCGTATTTTGTTTCAAATATATAATACTAACTAAATATAATTAATTATTAGGACGAAATGGCAAGAGGGGATAACCCAAAATCAATCCAATGTTACATGCATGAGACTGGTGCTACTGAAGACGAAGCTAGAAATTATATGAAGTCGTTAATCAACAAGACATGGAAGAAACTTACCAAAGAACGAGCAGGTGCTGCAGCTACTTGTGAATTTTTAATGGAATTCGAGTGTGCAACAAACTTAGCTAGGATGGCACCATTCATGTACTCTCAAGGAGACGGGTATGGTCGTCCACAACTGGCTAAATCTAATATATTATCCTTGTTGTTTAATCCAATCCAAGATCTACATTAATTAATTAATAGCCAATAATTAATTGACGTGTATTTAATCGGGATTGTATATACATACCTGCTTTTTTTAAATCTGGAGTTGTTTGTTTACTTTTGCTTGTAGTGTCCGTTAAATAAGTATATAGATAATGGGAAGAATCATCTCGTCCTCTAGACGTAATACGAGCTCTTTCTAAATTAACAGTTCTATTTTCATAAATTCCGTCGTAGTCCATAAATGATACTGTAAATGTGTCATCATTGAAAGTCTTTCTAGTAATTAATAGAATAATCTGAGTCGACAACATTTAAATATAAGCCATCGAGAACAATGCAACACTAGTTATCTTCTAAATCTGTCTAATTAGCTTTTGCAGTTATCCCTATATACATTTTTCAATCAATAGTGGTTCGTATAAAGTGTCACATTAACAACTACTTTATAGTTATGAGATTATTTTTAATCAATTATATATATATATATATATATATAGGGTTGAGTTCTGGGGCGGAACACAACCGTTGTAGTCCGGGGGGCCGAAATATAAAAGCATCTTCAATAGATTTTTCAAAATTGAGAAAATGGAGATTTTAGGCATATTTTTGCTACAACAGACTCTCCAAAATTCTCCAAAACGGAGAAAACATGAGAGAGTGTAAACAAAAATTGATTACAATGAGAGAAAACATATCATTTTTTGTCTTTATTTGATCCCAAGAATGGATTGGATCGAAACGACTTTCCTGCCAATGGGAGATTGGTTGGGGCGGGGAGCTCGAGTCTGGTTTTAATAGAGTTTTAATTATCCATTTTGGAATTTTTTTGAAGAATATGTTGAAGATGCAATATTATTGTAAAAATTTGTAAATCTAAATAATTTGTTTTTAGACTATTAAATTTTAGAAAAAGATTGATTAATGTAATATTAAAACTCGAAACATTCAAAGTATTAACAGAAAAATAGTAATATCAATTTAAACATTATTTACATATAATTAATATATTATATTATTTACTCTAAAAACTTAAATATTCAAAGTATTAACCGAGAAATAGTAATACCGGTGTAATTTACTTTAAAAACTTATATTTACATATAATTATATATTATATAAAAACTAATATATAAAATTAAATATTAATAATTTATATAAAGTTCAAAAAAATTGATTGGGATGGGATTTGAAACAGCAACCTCAAGTATGCAGGTTGAGCAACATTGCCAACTAAGCTATTTAATGTATATGTTTTTAATACCTTAGTTATAATATTTATGTATAAAAACGGGGGGRCCATGGCCCCCAAAGGCCCCTATAGGGATCCGCCTCTGGTTGAGTTCACGTGAGACTAGCCTATTTTTGTGAAACCCGTGAGAATATTTTTTTACACTTGAAACTTCACAGCAAAACGCTGTGAAGGCAAAAAAAAATCGAACATTCACATCAAAAACACTATGAAGTTTCACGTGTAAAAAGTAGTCTTACGGGTCTCACGTGACCCAAGTGCAAAAACACTATTAATCGTTGTTGCCAATGTCGTGTTCTTACGATTTGAAATTATAAAATGGCAATATCGTTTTTTTTTAATGAAATAAACCTTCAAGCATTTTATATATTGAGTTCCACCAGGTTAACATATCAATCTTCACTCTAAATTAAAAGACGGAAACCATTTACCTAAACAAAATCATATATATAGGGTTTTTTGGTTTTTTTTAGTTGGGTTGATTGGTCTTCTATTTCGATGGTTGAACACCACTCCGATCACGCACATAGGGACGAGGCGCTCGGTTGGTCGGGTCGAATCCTTGTACATTAAGTAAGTTGATAAATTAGCTCCCACAACTGAAGCACATTATTAATAGCATTGATTAAATTCGCTAGTATTTGATTGTTAATAGAAATCATTGTTAAAATATCAACTCTAAACCAACTTAAATCTAGATCTCATTATTGAAACAAAAGCTATCACGTCAACCTTTATAATAACAGTCATCTTTCAAAACTATCACGTCAACTTTTATAATAACAGTCATCTTTCAAAACTATCACGTCAACTTTTGCAATTATATAATATCATATATTTTTCAATTAAAAAGGGGTGGGCTAAATGCACCCCTATGCATTGCTTAATGCACTCCTATCCATGAATTTCTTCCTCACACACATCAAAATCAATACATGCTTTTTACATTCTCAATGCTTGAATAACCTGATTCTGACATCAAAGGGGTTGCCATTAGAACTCCCCTTAAAAAGTGTTTCGTACCACCACATTAGCCACTGCTTTTATAATTAAAACATGTTTAAAAAATACATTTTTATTTTAACAAGTTACACCATTATAATCGTCTCGTTAATACGTTCGAAATGAGTCCAATATTGAATAGTTTTTGACTTAATTATATTATTATATATTATATATACTGTGAAAAAATATTTTTAATATTTACGATTTATACTTTTATAGTTATTTATTTATATATATATATATTATATATTTTGGGGTTAGGCTGTCCAAATTGCACTGTATAATATGTTTTTGGGTTTTTTTTGAATATATATATATATATATATATACATGTATTAATTCAACCTTAATCTGAGTTTCTGGACAAAAAAGAGGGTAAGCAGTTGAAATTTCATTCTAAAACCCATCTTTTTTTTGTCTTTTCATGGCTTATGATCTGTCAAATTTGTAGTTTTTTTATTGGTTTTGAGTGTTTATCTTAAAACTCTTCTTGGTTCTTTGCTCTTGGTGTAAATCAAATACATTTGTGGAGTCGTTTAAATATGTTGGATTTTAAATATATTGAATTTTAAACTGTCATACAATTTTTTTCATCGATAGTCTGTAATTGGAACCATAACTCTTATTTATTCAAATTGTATTAATATGTAAAAACCAAGTGTAACCTATATCATCGTTAAATCTTATTTTATAAAACCAGTGGAACTTCCAAATCGTTAAAATTCATGGCTCCCGCCGCATTGCGCGGGTACACAACTAGTCATTATATATTTTTAACACTTCTGAACCACATTAGCAATTAAAAGTATCTCATAAAGTGAAATTCAGAAGCCTCTAAAGTTCTTCCGGCTCTCAAATGCTTCTGAGTTGACTTCTGATACGTGTAATGTAAGCAGTTACATTGTAAGTGATGTGCAGTTATTTGCCCGCTAATTATTCTTGCAATCATTCACATTTAATAGATAATTTTAATATAAAACCGACTATGATTATTTAAGTTTAAAATGGAACGATTTTAATAGAATTGTCACAAAAATTTGAGCATCGGTTTCAACCTTCTCTTCCGTTTGGTGCATCCCACGGAGTCAAGGATGCATCCAACTTCCACATGATATTCAAACCATTAAATTATTCAGCAACATCAAAATGTTCCATTGAGCCAATATAACTTGAGGAGCTACTGGTGATATTTTGTTGTCATATCTGATGGTATATAAAGTAGATCCACATATTTATTTGATATGGTCCAATTATATATGCATCAAACATTTGAAGATAAAAGTTTCATCAAAACAATAGTGGAACCAGATCATCCATGAATTACTTGGATTGTAAATCCCTTTTTCGAATGATAATATTCATTAAATAATTAAAAACCATATGCATTTTCATGTTAAAATCCATTAGTGATCGATCAACGTGAATTGTCGTTCATTGATTATGCTCAATTAAGGTTATCGATTAATTTCACTTTGGGTTAGAATTAACTATATATGGGTACGAACAAAATCAATTGATAGGAATGATCGATATGGTTACTGATCATTATTATTATTGGTCGTTGGTTTCAATTTAAAATTAATAAGAATAAAACATGGGAGTAAGAAAAACTACGATTCTAATTGATTTAACGTATTGTTAACGAACTAATCTTAAGATTTTGCTATTAAAGATTATGATTTCAAGTTAGGTTTAATTTGTCTAGGGTTTGGGTTAAAGTTGATATATATAATACCTCAAATTTAATTTAAACAAATAAAACGTGTTTTTCTAAAAGTTGATGAAAAGAACCTGTTATTTTCTAAGAGTACAATTATCACATGTCTAAGGACTTTTTTTTTTTAATTTACGGGATTTAATGATATTTGTAATCAAATTTTATTTCACGTTTGCATTTGTTTTAACCGAAAGTTTTTAATTGTAAAAATATTGGATTTAGAAATTCTAAGGTATAGTTGGTATTTTATAATATTTATTTATAACAATATTTTGAAATATATCAAAAAACAACCATTCAATAGTAATAAATTAATGTAAGATAATTTAATTATTTTTATAATGATAAAATAAAATAAATAAAACAGAAGAAATAGAAAAATTGGAAATATGCAAAAGGTAGAGAGGATGAAAAGGACCGAAACATGTGATTGTACAAACATCTTGCGTTGTTTCTTTTAATAATTGATTGTACAAACATCTTGGCTTTATCGTATCCTTGTTATGCAAAAAATGGGGTTATCACATTAGTATGATGTGGTAATGTGAGGTTATCGCATCAGTGTGATGCGAAAAATAAGGTAATTGTATCCTTATGATGCGAGAAAATTTATATCGCATCTATATGATGCGACAAGTTGGTATTTTTTATGTTTAATTCGATGACTTTGGTATTTCATGGGTTAATGTTATAAAAAGGAGGTTGTCTCGTCTATATGATCCGACAAAAATGTTTGTTTTGATAAATATTGTTTATTTGTTATCAATACAAATATGGGCTTTATAAAAGTATTTTGATGATTTTCACTCTGTAATAACAATCAAAATGAATTTCTCACTAGACCTCATGGTCTAACCTTCATTTTGTCTATTAAAATATGCATTACAGATCGGACACAGCCGAAAGATAAGGGGAAAGGGAAATTATAAAGGAATCATAATTTCTTTACATGCATGGATTTTGAAAGATGTTATATTACTTGTACTTGAGAACTTGTTATGTTTACAAGTCTTGTTTTGGGTTTATATGGAAAAATCTTGTAGCTACTTTTGTAATGTAACAAGTTGTACATTTGGGACCAATGTATAAATATTTGATTTCTATGTTATATAAAAATATGGGTAATATTTGTTTGAGCACCAAAAGTTGATGGTCTTATTTAAAAGCATGTGATGGTTGTGTTGTTTCTTTCAATAATTAGAGGTTATTATTATTATTATTATAAATGTTTATAATAAAAAAGACGAATGGTTTTATAAGAATGTATTATTACAATATATTTTAAATTATTTTCTTTATCTAATAATTGAAAGAAAAAAAAAGAGAAATTAAAAACTTATAATTAAAATTGGACATTCAAACAAATATTAGCATTTTAATTTGACGGAAGGATTACTTATATCCTTTAAAATTAAGTTTTTTGAATTTCAATTAAATTGAAAAATACATTTTTTTATAGTTTTCAATTTTRATAGTATGAGAAACAAATAGAATAATTGGTGGACTTGGTACTTAAGATGATGGTTTATTTATATTGATTTAAATATTTATAAAAAATGATTAAAATTAATTTATTATAATCAACGTTTTATATTAAGAAACTATCGATTTATTTATCAAACTAAATATTCATCAGACTAGATGAATGAATGAGATTGATTTATAACATTTCCATTATTTATGTTTGATTTTTCATCTCTCTCTCTCTCTCTCTTTATATATATATAAATATATATATATATATGACAATTGATACAAATAA
>NC_037538.1:5653350-5659623 GCF_001531365.2 Cynara cardunculus var. scolymus | reverse complement strand
AAAAAACTATTGTTCCCAAACTGTTCATATTGTGTTCATATGTAGACTAGCTGCATTTCTCAACAGTGTCTGGCTCCTGAATGTGTTCATAATGAAGCAACTATTGTTCACAAGCTGTTCATATTGTGTTCATAACTATTTTTTATTTCTTACCTTTCATGTAGCAGCTATTCTTATTGTGTTCATAACTGTTCATGTTGTGTTCATACATGTTCCGAGATGATTCAAGACACTTTGGTAACGATATTTACTGTTTTGGTAACTGATGGTATCAAAAGCACATGATATTTTACATAAATACCATTTTCCACTTAGTTCACATATGTTTGTGAAATTGTAAATTTAATAAATTAAATTTTTAATATGATTAATCACAACCATTTATTGTAAGAATCAATTGCCAAGATTGGTTAACAAAGTTAACACAATAAACTTGGTTAATATTTTAACCAACTCCTATATATATATATGTGTGTGTATATATATATATATATATAGAGAGAGAGAGAGAGAGAGAGAGAGAGTGTGTGACAGAGAGAGATGATGTTTACTTTACAAACCACGTTATTTGTACAAACTGTACAAACCTCATTCAACCAATCATAATTTTTCATTTTGTTCATTTTTTTGTAATTATGAGAGGTTGATTAATCATTTCTATTGTGGAGGGTGTTAATCATGGATATTATCATGTTCATTATTTTAATTATGAAGAAATACATGAAACGGTTTCATTAAAGTTTCATTAAGTATTATATGAAACAATTTCATAACCATATATGAAACGACTTCATCAAAAAAAAAGTATTATATGAAACAATTTCACAAGATTAAACAATTTCATGAAAAAATTTCATAAAATTAAACAATGAAATCGATGGATGAAGATGGTTTGCACGGTTTGTACAAATTGGACTTTTAATTGTTAATTCCATTTTTTTTAATTTGGCCTCTCCACTGGAGTCCACTAATCTTTTAATCCAGCCTAAAATTTTTAATCTCTAAAGCTACAATCCATAGTCCACTAAAGTCTAAAGTTGTTGATTTTTCATCGCCACATGCTCACATGACAATATCGGCCGACAAACTTAATTATACGAATAACTTATGAACAAAATTACAATCTCCAATCTCCATTATTGAAATTATAGATCTGTTGATCTATCCTCCCTCCCCGTGTTGACCACTCTCGAGTGAGTTGAGTCTCGACCTCCGATTATAGCCCCTAAATCACAGGGGGGAGGTTCATTCTATATTTCTATTCAAGTTTTAAGATGTTATTGTTTGATTAATGATTAGGTTCAAATTTGTTTGAAATTGTTTGATACTTTAATTGGACTTAAAATGCTATTACTTGAACCAATGAGTCTTTCAAGCGGTTGTATTTAGAGGCCACAATAAGAAGTTAGATTCTATTAACGGGGGAAATTTTCTTGAAATGTTGGAGGCACTTGATTAACGATCTCTGGCATTTTCATATTTGACGTCTAGTTTTAGAGTTTTACTACGTTTTAACTTTGGATAGTGTAATTTTTGTATTTTTGAAAATATATAATATATCAGGTATGGCCCAACCTTTTGGAAAACTTGTGTGCCGCCCCTGTGTGTGTATGATAATTGATACCAATATATAACTTAATTGGGACCAACGTACGTATTACTTTATAGTTCAACTTCTCTTTTTCTATATGGCTTCAATGTTCTTATTTCTCTGTTCAATTTTTCATTACAAAAATCTTATTGCCGCAACTAGAGGTTTCAACGTTTGCAAGCTATTATGTTCATCAAAGTCTACGTTAATGACCGTCTTAATTTGTGGCGGAACCCATCGGTTTGACGATCAACAAACTATAAGCCATCGTTGTCATTTGATCATCGTTAATCACTATCCAGTAAATACACTGTACAGTTACCATGCATTTTCCCCTTTACATGTTTCATTCATGCATTTTTTTAATTGTTGATCAATTCTTCTGCTCATATTCAAGAATATATATGTGTATATATATATATATATATATATATATATATATAGGCGGGATCAAATGAAAACCGTCTAATTCTTAGAAACCGTGTAAACTAATTTCGTCCAATAGGAAAATTCCTCTTTTTCTTAATTAATTAAATTTAATCATTAAGGGTAGATTTGTCATTTACATTGTTTTCTATTAAATATGGAAGTTATTAATATATTTTAAATAAGGTAATATAACAAAGGAAATTTTATAAATGGTAATATTTAAATGTTTATTTAAATTAAAATTTTATAAATTGAATATTGTTATTTGGTTTTTCGGTTTATTAGTGGTAATAATATGAAAATCGAAAATTATTATATTCATTAATCCACGAAATCAGTAATAGATCCAAACAAAGATTCATGAACAGTAAAAATATAATCAACTATACAGATTCATGTTAGATTTGTTCATAAAAACGCTCATTGAGGAGCTTGTTTTATGAAACGTATGCAGATTGGTTCGTGAAAACGTTCATTGAGGAGCTTGTCTTATGAAACTTTTGGGGATGAAATGGTTGCGTAATATAATATTCTTGCATAATCTTGTTTTCTTATCAACAATTATTGATGAAATTGTTTCATTTTGTTTTTTTTTTTGATGATTTTGTTCACTTAATGGTTAACAAAACATGTAATGGTAAATGCATTGACTCTATGAAACGTGTTCGTATTTGAAGAAATTGGTTGATGAAATGGGTGCACAAAGAAAGTGAAACCATTTCATAATTGTTAAGAAAATGTTGTGTAATTAGCGAATAGTGAAATAATTTCATTATTGATGAAAATGTTTCATTTTTTTTTAATTTTCTTTGGATAATTTTGTTCACTTAATGGTTAACAAAGCCTGTAATGGTAAATGCATTGACGCTATGAAACGTGTTCGGATTGAAAAAAATTTGCCGATGAAATGGGTGCATAACGAAAGTGAAACCATTTCATAATTGTTAAGAAAATGTTGTGTAATTAGCGAACAGTGAAACAATTTCATAATTAGATTGAAACATATCCATCTACCAATAACATGAAAATGATAAATGTCTCATCTAGCATTATGTTGATTTGTGTATTGACTAAATTGTGAAACCATTTCATTCATGAAATGTAGTAGTAATTTTTTTTTATTCAAAATGTTTCATTATGTTAAATTGATTATAGTGTGTTTTATTTTTATTGTTAATCTATTTTAATGATGGATGTAATTTTATTTATAATATTTGAACATAAAATTAATATATTATTTTACAAATGATTTTGTTTCATTAATATTACGATATACATTATATGGTTGCCATTAATATTAGCACTACCAAATTAAAGTTACCATTTTGCCCTTTTAAGGATTATAAAATAATTTTTTTTAATTTCCTAATATAACCTAAACTAATCTTGACCATTGATCAAGAAAACGGATGAATGAGATTGGTTTACACAAACGTGGGCGGTTTTCATTTGATCAAGAAAACCCTTGACATTTGTACAACCAATACAACACAATCTCAACCGTCCATTTCATTTGATTAACATGTGATTTCATAGAAGTTTTTATTGTTTCCTAATATAAAGTATCGATCATAATTAATGAACCATATTCATCTTGCATAAATATTTAAATTATAATAAATGAACTCTCATCATTTCCATAAATATCTCAATATATTGAGTTGCATTGATTGTACAAATGCGATGGGTTGTATTTGAACCAAACTCTCTCTCTCTCTCTATACATATATATATATATATATATAATATGTATATAACTTAATTACACATGCAGGAAGAAGATTACGAGGCAAGAGCATCTAGTTTGAAGAAAGCTGTAAAGACGATGATACAGAAAGTAACGGGCAATCCATTGAACAGCCTTGCGCTGGTTGACAATTTGCAGAGACTCGGAATATCGTATCATTTTGAGGAAGAAATAAATCAAGTCTTGGAGCTGATTTACGATGATCACTTCAAAACTCAAGAGCAATGGAATGGAATGGATATGAACCTTAGGGCCCTTGGCTTTCGACTACTCAGACAACATGGTTATCATGTTCCTCAAGGTACAAACTTGATTAATATTCAAGGATCTTTTTATCACATGCATCTTATGTTACTATAAAACACAAATTTATACATTCCTTCATTTGATTTAGAGATTTTTCACGACTTTAAGCACAAGACKGAACATGTTAAAGGGGATATTGATGTGGTGGGAATGATAAACCTGTACGAGGCTTCTTATCATTCATTCGAGGATGAAAGCATCTTGGATGATGTTAGAGACTTCACCACGGAATATCTAAAACAAATTCGAGATACGATTGATGGAAGTAGTAGTTTATGGTCATTAGTAAGTCATGCTTTGGAGTTTCCACTGCATTGGAGAGTACCAAGAGTAGAGGCCAAGTGGTTTATAGAAGAATGCAAGAAAACAAGTGGTATGATTGATCTCACATTGATGGAGCTTGCAATATTGGATTTTAACATGGTCCAGGCTATCCACCTTCAAGATCTAAAATACTCATCAAGGTATCATTCCTTTCTTAATTACGAGTTATTTAGCCATTTATTCCCTGTATATATACATGATATATACACATATATATAGGCCTATTAATTCTCTAAGTTGTAGAAGAAGCTTGTTTAGAAAACACGCATTCAATTTGGGATATCGTTTATACATACAAATTCACAAATGAACACCTAAAAGGTTCACGTAAAATCAGGTTCACATATAAACAGATCTTAAATACATAATGCATATAATCCTGTTTATAATGTTCACATATGAAGAAGACCTACAAGTTTTGATGACATTATTTATTAACTGCCAATGATATAGAGCTATGAATTGAATATATAGGTGGTGGAGAAATACATGTTGGGATAAGAAGTTAAGCTTTTGTTGAGACCGGTTGGTGGAGAACTTTCTGTGGACAATTGGTTTTAGTTACCTACCTAAGTTTAGCCTTGGAAGGAAAACGTTAACAAAGGTTAACGCCATGATTACTACTATTGATGATGTCTATGATGTTTATGGTACTTTGGACGAACTTCAAAAATTTACCGATGTTATCACCAGGTAAATATTAATTAATCGTTGTTACGTCCATTTGAATCAAATGTTTATCGATCAAATAATATTTAACTTTCATATATAATTTCATGAAATCTAACGATTAAAAAGAAAATTTGAATGCGTAGATGGGATATCAATGCGATTGAAGAACTCCCGGATTATATGAAGATTTGTTTCCTTGGATTCTACAACACCATAAATGAGATCACATATGACAATTTGACAAATACAGGATTACTCATCCTTCCATACCTAAAGAAAGCAGTAATTAATCCGTCTTTATTAACTAATATCATGTTTAATTCCTTAATTTGTGATCAGATTCGAATCTAAATTTTCCTAACTATGTTGGAACAGTGGGCAGATTTATGCAAGTCATACCTAGTAGAAGCAAAGTGGTACCAAAGTGGGCATACACCAACACTCCAAGAATACTTGGACAACGCTTATATATCAATATCGGGTTCTACAGTACTCATGCATTGTTATTTTTTGACGTCTATGACTTCAACCCAAGAGATCCTACAATGCTTGGAAAGAACTAACAACATTGTTCGCTACTCATCGTTAATCTTGCGACTTGCGGACGACTTGGGAACATTCTCGGTAACTATATAAATATTATTCGTTTAAAGATATTGCTTTGTTAATTTACCAAAAAGTACTTATTGTAGGAGYGCAAATGGTCCTTTTTTGTTAATTTTTTTTTGGGTTTTACCGGGTCATGTTTGATCTTTTCAATCTTATTTTTTCCTCTATCTTTTCAGTGTCTTTTGATTAGTAGTTTTCTGTTTTTCAAAAGGCTATTTTAAAGCCTAAGTTTAATTTTCAAGTAGCTCCCTTCTTTTTGGTGTGAAGCAGTGAGTAAATTGCTCTACGAACGAATGGATCAGATCAACTTGGAAAATGGAAATATTTTGCAAACTCTGAGTATTTTAAGTAAATGGCAAAGCTTTTAGTTGTTTCCCTTCTGTTCTCTCCTTTTCATTTATATCAAATTAATTTTCAGATCGATGTTTTCAAAATATAAATACTCGTTAATTTCTTTATTATACTTGCTAATAACAATATACATTTTGTCATTATTAATTCAATGATTGTATTTTGTTGCAAATATAAAAAACTAACTAAACATAATTAATTATTAGGACGAAATGGCAAGAGGGGATAATCCAAAAGCAATTAA
>NC_037538.1:5649054-5652935 GCF_001531365.2 Cynara cardunculus var. scolymus | reverse complement strand
TGTTTGTTGAATTTTTCTTAATCTTGAACTTAGCATTTGATATAACTTATGGTTGCATGATTGTTTAAATATTGCTAAGCATTCAAACACTCATATTAATTTATAGGGYAAAATGCAYAAAATAGCAATCTACTTTCATAATTTTTTTWATTATARCATTGTACTTCCAGTTTTTYTTATTACAACAATGTAYTTTYMAAMYWWTT
Organism: Cynara cardunculus var. scolymus; assembly: GCF_001531365.2. Classification (NCBI taxonomy): domain Eukaryota; kingdom Viridiplantae; phylum Streptophyta; class Magnoliopsida; order Asterales; family Asteraceae; genus Cynara; species Cynara cardunculus. Next base: position 5,652,729 of record NC_037538.1, on the reverse strand, counting down.
TTTWWTWRGRMMWTKKWMYTTWRAAAATTTACCYATTATAGCATTGGATAACCTTTTGATTTAAATTTACCCATTATACCAGGTTTCCATGTCACCTCATTGTCCACCTAGGYTGTCCACGTATACYAYAGTGATGTGACTTTCTTACTACATCATTTTACTTTCAAAATTATTTTATTATAACATCTACTAGTTCTTATTAAACACTGTAGTTTTAATTTTGACATTTATATATTTTACATGTTATTATAACAAAAGCCTCTGTTTTTCGTTATCATTGCGCTCATGGCTGCAGTTGGGATGGATCCAGAAGCTCCCTGCCTGCAACGGTAATAACCCAAAGATTTGATTAGATATAAAAAGCATGGACCAATTGCGATGGAGGAGGGTGAGACCAAGGCTATTCAGTGTTGACCTGAAAAACAGACGAATATTGGATGAATCGTAGTCGCATACAGCCAGGAAGCGCTCAATGTCTTCTATGGTTGCATTTGGGGGAATTCCTTGCAGTAAAACCTGCAACAACCAACTCATCTTTTACTTTCTGTGTAGTGTGGATTTGAAATATAGGGGCCGGTTCAAATAACAAGGATAAATAACACGAGCCTTGAGGCTTGAATCTTGAGCCACGGCGTGCCACACAGGCTGTTGGGGCAAGCCTTTTAGAACACCAATTGTGTATACCAAGAGGACTTTGGTGAAGCGAGGCTCTACAACCTGTAGGTTATGAGTTCGAGTCTCTTTAGAGACACGAGTCTGTGAGTTTATTTGTTGTTGAAAAAATAACAATCCAGTAGTGTATATGTTTCATATCTATCTCAGTCAAGAAAAACTCTACCATGTATGTGTGCATACATTAATCAGCCACAAACAAACCACAAGTTATGTATTAATATAATCAGCTAAAAAGGATTAAATTTATTAACTACGAAAAATATGTGTGCATGTGTGTGTGTGTATATATAATCAAGAAATAGAAACGTCAGTGCCTGTGTATATAGAAGAATACTAGACAAAAGAAGAATCATCAAAAGGAAAATGGTTCAAAGAAGAACTAGAGAAGCTATGCCTGTTGGTAAGTAGTTGTTTCTATTCCTTATGACTAATTTCCATAAAATCAACTCGCAAACGCATACTCTTCGTGTAGCATGTGAAAAGCCCTCGCCTTCACTTGCATGTTGCCTCTTTGAAAGAATCGTGCCTCAGCTAAGAAAGGCCCTAAGCTTGGGGCTTAAGATGTTCCATCAAGATCCATTGGACAAGAGACAACCATGAAGACGGTTGGCTACCGATACGACAAGAGAAAAGGTCAAGATAACCAACCGTCTTCGGTGGAGTTTCAGAAAGAAATTTGATCCTCTCACTCACAGTTAAAAAAGGCTCTACGCTTCCCATAAAAAAATCCATTTATTATCCAAGGAAAAGCATCCACATGAGTCATGGTTGCTAGAAAGTTAAACCTAAAGAGAAGAAATTAAAGGATAAACCCAGGCATGCATATCCTCAATTAGAGGCTACTCATAATCAACTTCATCTTGAAAGCAAGGCATACACATATGTATCATACCCTAATGATAAGTATAATTAAGGATGTAACATATGAACTGAAAAGGCAAGGAATAAACTCACTTCAGAAACAGTAAAACTGTAGAAACAAAGATCAAAGGAAAAGGTAAGAAAGGAACTGAAATTGTTAAAAGGAAGAAGAAACTCAACCCTTACATGATTAGCCATTCTATTTCCATAAATTTTAATTCCCTAAATGCATCATTGAAAGTCTTACTAGTAAGTAGCGGAATAATTTGGGTCAACAATATTTAAATCTAAGATGATCCACACCAATATTGCAATAATAGTCATCTTTCAAAACTATCACGTCAATACCAATTTTTTTTCAACTAAAAGTGATTTGTACCACTACATTAGGCACTACTTTATAATCATAGTATATTTTTATTACTTGAGAACCACAATAGCAATTAAAAGTATCTCATAAAGTGAAATTAAGAAGCGTCTAAACTTCTTTCGGCCCTGAAATGCTTCTGAGTTGCCTTCTGATACGTGTAAGCAGTTACATTACAAGTGATGTGCAGTTATTTGTCCACTAATCGTTCTTGCAATCATTTTTTTAATAGATAGTTATTCTCACATGTAATATAAAACCAACTATGCGATTCTTTAAGTTTAAAATGGAATGATTTAAACATAATTTTTATAAAAGTTTGAGCATCGGTTTCAACCTTCTCTTCCATTTGGGGCATCAGAAGGAGTCAAGGATGCATCCAACTTCTACTTGATATTCAGACCATTATATAAATTATCCAACAACGTCAAAGTGTTTCATTGAGCCAATATAATTTGAGGAGCTAGCGGTGATATTTTGTTGTCATATCTGATAGTACATAAAGTAGATCCACATATTTATTTGATATGTTCCTATTATATATGCATCAAACAATAGTGGAATAAGATCATCTATGAATTACTAGCATTGTAAATCCTTTTTTCGGATGATAACATTCAATAAGTAAATAAAAACCATATGCATTTTCATGTTAGAATCCATCAGTGATCAATCGATGTGGATTATCGTTCATTAATTATGCTTAATTAAAGTTATCGATTAATTTCACTTTGGGTTAGAATTAACTATAGGTACGAACAAAATCAATTGATAGGAATGATTGATATGATTACCCATTATTATTATTGGTCGTTGGTTTCAATTTAAAATTAATAAGAATAAAACATGGGAGTAAGAAAAACTACCGTTCTAATTGATTTAACGTATTGTTAACGTACTAATCTTAAGATTTTGCTATTAAAGATTATGATTTCAAGTTAGGTTTAATTAGGTTTGGGGTATTACCTCAAATTTAATTAAAACAAATAAAACTTAGGTGTTAACTTTAACATTTCAAAGCTCAAGAAAAAAGGATTTAAATTGAAGAAAAATTCAAGTTCGATGAAAATCATGTTTTCCTAAAAGTTGATGAAGAGAAACATGATTTTTTTTTTTGTAATAAAGGTGAAGGCATTCGTTTTGAAAAAAAAAACAATACTACAATGATCACATCTCTAAGAACCTTTTTTTTAATCTGAGGGATGTCGTGAGATTTATAATTAGATTTTATTTCAAATTTGCATTTATTGTAATCGAAAGTCTCTGATCGTAAATATATTGGATTTAGAAAAAGGTATAGTTGGTATTTTACAATATATTATAATATCTGTTTGTAATAATATTTTAAAATATATCAAAAACATTTATTCGATAATAATGAATTAATAAAAAAAATTTAATTATTTTTATAATTATTAAATGATAAAACGAAATTAAAAAAACATAAGAAATAGAAAATTTAGGAATATTCAAATGGAGAGCATCTGATAATGGATACATAGATATTGATAGATGACGAGGAGGATCAAAGGTTGACGGTCATATTAAAAATAAGTGATTGTAGGACCATGTTGTGTTGTTTCTTCCAATAATTGAGAGGTTATTATTATTATTTTTGAAATAAATGTTTATAACAAAAAAAGACGAATGATTTTAAGAATGTATGATTACTATATATTTTAAATAATTAAATAACATTTTTATCTTTAATAATAGAGAGATATATTTTCTTCGAAAAAAAATGAGAAATTAAAAACTTAACTTAAAAATTG
>NC_037538.1:5647334-5648889 GCF_001531365.2 Cynara cardunculus var. scolymus | reverse complement strand
GATTTATTTATCAAATTAAATATTCATGAGACTAGAATTATTGAGATTGATTTATAACATTTTCATTATTTATGTTTGATTTTTCATCTCTCTTTATATATTTATATATATATATATATATATATATATAAAGAGAGAGAGAGAGAGGTTTACTTTGCAAACCATGTTATTTGTACAAACCGTATAAAACTCATTCAATCAATCATAATTTTTCATTTTATTCATTTTCTTTTGTAATTATGAGAGGTTGATTAATCATTTTTTATTGTACAGGGTGTTAATCATGGATATTATCATTGTCATTATTTTAATTTTAGAGAAATACATGAAACAGTTTCATTAAAATTTCGTTATGTATTATATGAAACAATTTCATAACCATATATGAAACAATTTCATAACCATATATGAAACAACTACATCAAAAAAAAGTATTATATGAAACAATTTCACAAGATTAAACAATTTCATGAAAAAATTTAATAAGATTAAACAATGAAATCGATGGATGATGGTGGCTTGTACGGTTTGTACAAATTGTGTGGTTTAAATTTGATCACTCCTATATATGTATGTATATATATATATATATATATAAAGAGAGAGAGAGAGAGAGAGAGGGGTTGGTTATTATACAACCCTTGACATTTGTGTAACCAATACAACTCAATCTCAACTGTCCATTTCATTTGATTAATATGTGATTTCATAAAAGTTTTGATTGTTTTTTAATATAAAGTATTGATCATAATTAATGAATCATATTCATCTTCCATAAACATTCAAATCATAATAAATGAACTCTCATCATTTCTATAAATATCTCAATTTATTGGGTTGCATTGGTTGTACAAATGTGATGAGTTGTATTTGAAACAAACTCTCTCTCTCTCTCTCTCTATATATATATATATATGTATGTATGATAATTGATACAAATAACTTGGGGCCAACGAATTGCTTTCTATATAACTTATCTCTTTCCATATATATATATATATATATATGATAATTGATACAAATAACTTGGGACCAACGAATTACTTTCTATATAACTTATCTCTTTCCATATATATATATATGGCTTAATAGTTTAACTTCTCTCTTTCTATATGGCTTCAATGTTCTTCTTTCTCTGTTCAATTTTTCATTACAAAAATCTTGTTGCCGCAACTAGAGGTTTCAATGTTTGCAAAGCAGGTGGTTGCCCTAGGATTAGTCGGCTCACATAACGGGTTGGATATCCAGGTTAATCAAAAAAAAAACATTTGCAAGCTATTATGTTCATCAAATTCTACGACAATAGCCGTCTCTGTAGCGGATCCCATCGGTTTGACAATCAACAAACTTAATTACACATGCAGAAAGAAGATTACGAGGCAAGAACATATAGTTTGAAGAAAGAAGTGAAGACGATGATACAGAAAGTAACGGGCAATCCATTGAACAGCCTTGCGTTGGTTGACAATTTGCAGAGACTCGGAATATCGTATCATTTTAAGGAAGAAATAAATCATGTCTTGGAGCTGATTTACGATGATCACTTCAAAACTCA
>NC_037538.1:5645473-5646924 GCF_001531365.2 Cynara cardunculus var. scolymus | reverse complement strand
TGATGGAGCTTGCAATATTGGATTTTAACATGGTCCAGGCTATCCACCTTCAAGATCTAAAATACTCATCAAGGTATCATTCCTTTCTTAATTACAAGTTAAGCTTTTGTCGAGACCGGTTGGTGGAGAACTTTCTGTGGACAGTTGGTGTTAATTACCTACCTAAGTTTAGCCTTGGAAGGAAGACGCTAACAAAGGTTGCCACCATAATTACTACTATTGATGATGTCTATGATGTTTATGGTACTTTGGACGAACTTAAAAAATTTACCGATGTTATCACCAGGTAAATATTAATTAATCGTTGTTATGTCCATTTGAATCAAATGTTTATCGATCAAATAGTATTAAATTTGCATATATAATTTTATGATATTTGACGATTAAAAAGAAAATTTGAATGCGCAGATGGGATATCAATGCGATTGAAGAACTCCCGGATTATATGAAGATTTGTTTCCTTGGTTTCTACAACACCATAAATGAGATCACATATGACAATCTGACAAACACAGGATTACTCATCCTTCCATACCTAAAGAAAGCAGTAATTAATCCATCTTTATTAACTAATATTATGTTTAATTCCTTAATTTGTGATCAAATTGGAATCTAAATTTTCTTAACTATGTTGGAACAGTGAACAGATTTATGCAAGTCATACTTGGTAGAAGCAAAGTGGTACCAAAGTGGGCATACACCAACATTCCAAGAATACTTGGACAACGCTTATACATCAATATCGGGTCCTACAATACTCATGCATTGTTATTTTTTGACATCTATGAATTCAACGCAAGAGATCTTGCAATGCATGGAAAGAACTGACAACATTGTTCGCTACTCATCACTAATCTGTCGACTTGTGAACGACTTGGCGACATTCTCGGTAACTATATATATATATATATATATATTATTTGTTTAAAGATATTGCTATGTTAATTTACCAAAAAGTACTTATTGTAGGAGCGCAAATGGTCCTTAATTTTTTTTGGGTTTTACTGGGTCATGTATGACCTTTTCAATCTTATTTTTTGCATGGTCTATCTTTTTAGTGTTTTTTAATTAGTAGTTTTCTGTTTTTTAAAAGGCTATTTAAGAGCCTAAGTTTAATTTTTAAGTAGCTCCCTTTTTTTTGGCGTGAAGGAGTGAGTAAATAGCTCTAGGAACGAATGGATCGGATCAACTTGGAAAATGAAAGTATTTTGCAAACTCTGAGTATTAGATATGACCTTAAAATAACTTTCCTATGAATAGAGTCATCCAAGTATTTTCAGTGAATGACAAAGCTTTTATTTGTCTTTTCTTCTGTTCTTTTCTTTTCATTTCTATCAAATTAATTTTCAGATCGATGTTTCCAATATATAAATACTTGTTAATTTCTTTATTATACTTACTAATAACAATATACATTTTGTCATTATTAATTTAGTGATTGTATTTTGTTT
>NC_037538.1:5642005-5644713 GCF_001531365.2 Cynara cardunculus var. scolymus | reverse complement strand
ACATTGTACTTTGAAAATTTACCCATTATAGCATTGGATAACCTTTTGATTTAAATTTACCCATTATACCAGGTTTCCATGTCACCTCATTGTCCACCTAGGCTGTCCACGTATACTATAGTGATGTGACTTTCTTACTACATCATTTTACTTTCAAAATTATTTTATTATAACATCTACTAATTCTTATTAAACACTGTAGTTTTAATTTTGACATTTATATATTTTACATGTTATTTAATAAATAGATTAAAAATACTAAATTATTCATTAATATACCGGTATCAATAAAACTAGTAGAACACAACTTAGCTCACTAATATTTTTTTTAAAAATATATGTTTTTTAAAAAAAGAAAATAAGAATTGTTTCTTTTTTACCAAAATATTATCTTTTAAATAACATATTATATTTGTTCAAAAACTTTTAATTGACGTATACATATATTAAATTAATTAGATATAGGGTTACTCTCGTTCTATTTTTTTTAGGATCTTGTTGAAGAATTATATCTTTTCTTCTAAAAAGCCCACGAAAATTAGATCGACTTTTTATGTTGATCAAACATATGTAAATAATTCAAATACTTCATCGATTTATTTTCAAAGAATAAAGTGTTACACATTACCAATAAATTTAAAAAAAAAAAAATAGTTTAATCAAATACTTCAAAATTCTTTTTATATTAAACCATCGTAAAACCCCTGGAACACATTACCCTTTGCTACTCATGACTCATCTTTGGACTTGTTGATGACTTAGCGACACCTTCGATAACTATTTATTTTTATTTGTATTTTCGGTTATTCATACATTATATTATATTTAATTTTGTTTGAAATATGAAAATGTATTAATTTTCCATTAGTACTAAATTAACTTAAACGATAACTATTATTATATATGTTAAATAAGAACGAAATGGCAAGAGGGATAATCCAAAAGCAATCCAAAGTTACTTGCATGAGAGTGGTGCTACTGAAGACGAAGCTAAAGCCAACAAGTTATATAAATACGTTAATCTGCAAGACATGGAAGAAACTAACAAAGAAGTAGCAGTTAGTTCCTAGTTCTTACAAGAGTTTGTTGACTGTGCAACAAATCTAGCTAGGATGGGTCTATTCGTGTATTAGAAAGGAGACGGTCAAGATTGTCCACATGTGACTAAATTTCACATATTATCGTTGTTGTTTAATCCAATCCAAGGGCTACATTAATTAATTACATTAATTAATAGCCAAGAATTAAAACCACAAGGGTGGTGCCCGATTGGTTCGAGCTTGGGCTCCAAAGGTAAAAAGTGACTAGAGATCCCAGGTTCGAATCCAAGAAGGAATAAAAATCCCTTGTAGCTACGGAGGTTCAAATGCGGTGATTCCGGGCCTGCGGATGGTCGCCCTGAGATTAGTCGGCTCGCATAAAGGGTTGGATATCCGGTTTAATTAAAAAAAAAAAGAATTAATATGTGTCATAGAGATATCCATAATACCGTTAGAGCCCATTATTCTTAAAGGTAGGTTCAAGTCTCACCATGAGAAGTGTGAAATGTGAATGAGTATCATATGCTCTTTCTTCTCCTCTACAAATAGCATTCATGAAGAAGAGGAAGAAAAGGCGGCCATAGAGATGAGGAAGAAACGTAGCCATGTCTAACCGATTTCTCTCTGTGATTTCTTGTTGTTGTCTAACGGTTCCTGTTTTGTGATTTCTTGAACCAGCGATTTCTCAAAACATGGACCTGTGATTTTGTTTGTGATTCTTGGACCTTAAATCAAATTATAGTGATTGACATGGACCTGTGATTTCTTCATGAAGCTGCTATTTTATCTCGGACCTGTGATTTCTCAACACCTCGTTGGCACTGTCTTGTTCATGTTCTAGTTCAAGCAATAGTTGTCTAAAGTAGTGATTGACATGGACCTGCAATGTTATCCTTGTTTCGGGGGAAGAAAATGATTAAACTAGAACCCTTAAATTAAATTGCAGTGGTTGAACTAGTAAATCTAGTTGTTTTGCTCTCGATTTTGCCTTCATCGGTCTTCAATTCTCCAAAAACTTGAGCTTTCCTGTCACTTCCAGATTTAAGTTTTTTGATATAGGGTAAGTTTAGAAGAAGAGATGTAACGCCCCAACCCACACATTGCATGTAACACATATTTCATACCATAGAAATACATATTCATATACCATTCGGATCCCTTAGTACAAGAATTTACCATGACCAAATACAAGGTCCAAAAATTAAAAATACATATCTTGTACTAATCAACAAAACTATGCATCAAAAGCAATTCATCATCCATAATGCATATAAGAAAAGCATTACATATTTCCCTTTCCCTTACCTTCAACGCCTCCTGCAATACATATTTAAAATTACAAAAACGAGGGTTAGACTGAAAAGTCTAGTGAGATACCCTATTCATGTCATTGCAGGGTGAAGGATCACCAAAACCTTTATAAAAACAATTATTCATATATATAACAAATATATGAATACACAAGAACATAATACCAAATCACTTTCTACTTCTCAAGCTAACCACGCAGCTATTCAAATTTCATACCTTTGAACCAATCGAGTTCCATATAATCCCACTTTTAAACTTTTTCTCATCAAACAAGGTTTAAACAAAGTTTCACACCAAACCTGTTCTTTTCTCCTCAATAACATCCAGTCTATGATTTCCAATTAAGAACCTTGATCC
>NC_037538.1:5632608-5638265 GCF_001531365.2 Cynara cardunculus var. scolymus | reverse complement strand
AAGTTGGGTTTTATTTTCGGTGTATGTTTATAGTATAAGATATATGTGGCTCTTGCCGAGTTTGAGGGTTATTTTTCCTTTGGTCGTTTTTTCTTGCACCCACAGATCTATTGCATCTAGTATTTCTTTCATGTGGATCTGTATCCAGTTTTGGCCCTTGGTCATGTTGGACTGTTGGTAATTATTGTTGGTGATTAATTATAGTAAAATAATTGGTTCATTTTACGTAATTGTATTCATAAAAGAATGTGGTTGGTAGTCAAACTATATAATCAGTTATATGAAGTACACACTCGTGTAAGCTAACTAGAACCTAGGATCTTTGGATAGCGCCTTATAACGGGGTCAAGGGGCCGTGCTCCTTTGCAGGGTTGAATGGGTAGCGTCCCTAGCGTTGGTTCCGCTGACCGGGAGCACCCTTGTTGGGCTTGGGGCAGCACCTCAAAATCTCTACAGATTTTATGAAGAGAAGTGCTTGGAAAAATCGAGCTTCTGAATGTCCTAAGTGAAATTCAGAAGCCTTTTCCGTCTTATTTCGAAGCTTTTGAAGTGCATGTGACACTGTAGTATTTTTAAGTTGCTTTTCGATCTGTTTTGTAACTAATGTGCAGTTATCCGTCCACTAGTTATTCCAACAATCATTTCTATTTGATAGAGGGTTATTCTTGCATTTAATATAGGAATGGTTACGATTCTTTAAGTTTAAAATGGAAGTATGGAAGAATTTTGCCAAAATCGTGAGTTGTACCACCACACTAGCAACTACTTTATAATCATAATATATWTTTAATACTTCGGAACCAAATTAGCAATTAAAAGTATCTCATAAAGTGAAATTAAGAAGCCTCTAAAGTTCTTTCAGCCCTGAAATGCTTCTGAATTGCCTTCTGATACGTGTAAGCAGTTACATTACAAGTGATATGCAGTTATTTGTCCACTAATCGTTCTTGCAATCATTTTTTAATAGATAGTTATTCTCACATGTAATATAAAACCAACTATGATTCTTTAAGTTTAAAATGGAATAATTTAAACATAATTTTTATAAAAGTTTGAGCATCGGTTTCAACCTTCTCTTCCATTTGGGGCATCAGAAGGAGTCAAGGATGCATCCAACTTCTACTTGATATTCAGACCATTAAATTATCCAGCAACGTCAAAGTGTTTCATTGAGCCAATATAATTTGAGAAGCTACTGGTGATATTTTGTTGTCTTATTTGATGGTACATAAAGTAGATCCACATATTTATTTGATATGTTCCTATTATATATGCATCAAACAATAGTGGAATAAGATCATCTATGAATTACTAGCATTGGAAATCTTTTTTTTGGATGATAACATTCAATAAGTAATTAAAAACCATATGCATTCTCATGTTAGAATCCATCAGTGATTGATCGATGTGGTTGTCGTTCATTAAATATGCTCGATTAAGGTTATTGATTAATTTCACTTTAGATTAGAATTAAGTATGGGTACGAACAAAATCAATTGATAGGAATGATTGATATAATTACCCGTTACTATTATTAGTCGTTGGTTTCAATTTAAAATTAATAAGAATAAAACATGAGAATAAGAAAAACTACCGTTCTAATTTGTTTAAACAAATAAAACTTGGTGTTAATTTTAACATTTCAAAGCAAGAAAAAAGGATTTAAATTGGAGAAAAATTCAAGTTTGATGAAAATGGTGTTTTCCTAAAAGTTGATGAAGACAAACATGATTATTTTGTAATAAAGGTGAAGGCATTTTTAATCCGGAGATGTCGTGAGATTTATAATTGGATTTTATTTTATGTTTGCATTTATTTTAATCGAAAATCTCTATTTATAAATATATTGGATTTAGAAAAAGGTATAGTTGGTATTTTAGAATTTATTATAATATTTGTTTGTAATAATATTTTAAAATATATAAAAACATCTATTCGATAATAATGAATTTTTAAAAAATAAATGTAATTATTTTTATAATTATTAAATGATAAAACGAAATAAAAAAATAGAAGAAATAGAAAATTTGGGACTATTCAAATGGAGAGCATCGGGTAACGGAGACATAGATATTGATAGATGACGACGAGCACCAAAAGTTGATGGTCTTATTTCAAAACATGTGATTGTTGTGTTGTTTCTTCCAAAAATTGAGAGATTATTATTATTATTATTTTGAAATAAATGTTTATAATAAAAAAAATGATTGATTTTAAGAATGTATAATTACTATATATTTTAAATAATTAAATGACATTTTCATCTTTAATAATAGAGAAATATATTTTCTTTATAAAAATGAGAAATTAAAAACTTAACTTTAAATTGGACATTCAAACAAATATAGTAATATTAGCATTTTAATTTGACGGAAGGATTACTCATATCCTTTAAAATTAAGTTTTTTGAATTTCAATTAAATTGAAAAATACATTTTTTTATAGTTTTCAATTTTAATAGTATGAGAAACAAATAGAATAATTGGTGGATTTGGTCCTTAAGATGATGGTTTATTTATATTGATTTAAATATTTATAAAAAATGATTAAAATTAATTTATTATAATCAACGTTCTACATTAAGAAACAATCGATTTATTTATAAAACTAGATATTCATCAGACTGGATGAATGAATGAGATTGATTTATAACATTTCCATTATTTATGTTTGATTTTTCATCTTTCTTCCTCTCTCTTTATATATATATATATATATATATATATATATATATATGAATGATAATTGATACAAATAACTTGGGGCCAACGAATTTTCTTTTATAAATAACTTATCTCTTTCCATATGGCTTCAATGTTCTTCTTTTCGTGTTCAATTCTTCACTACAAAAACCATCTTGCCACAACTAGAGGCTTCGATGTTTGCAAGCCATTATGTTCATCATCACAGTCAAAATCAATGGTCGTCACTGAGGATAAGTCACTCAACAGACGATCAGCTAACTATGCGCCATCACTATGGTCATTTGAACATGTTCAATCACTCTCTAGTAAATACACCGTAAGATTAATTGCCATTTTTCTCTTTACATGTTCTCCATTCAATATTTTAATTTTTCTGGTATATACATTCATGAACAATTCTGCTCATATATATTAATCATATATAACTTAATTTATTACACATGTAAGGAGAGGATTATGAGGCAAGAGTAGATAGTTGACATGTGTTCATAACTGATTGAAAGATTTTGCATATGTCGATTTGTGTTCATAATGAAAAAACTATTGTTCCCAAACTGTTCATATTGTGTTCATATGTAGACTAGCTGCATTTCTCAACAGTGTCTGGCTCCTGAATGTGTTTATAATGAAGCAACTATTGTTCACTAGCTGTTCATATTGTGTTCATAACTGTTTTTTTTTTTCTTACCTTTCGTGTAACAGCTATTCTTATTGTGTTCATAACTGTTCATGTTGTGTTCATACATGTTTCGAGATGATTCAAGACACTTTGGTAATGATATTTACTGTTTTGATAACTGATGGTATCAAAAGCACATGATATTTTACATAAATACCATTTTCCACTTAGTTCACATATGTTTGTGAAATTATAAATTTAATAAATTAAATTTCTAATGTGATTAATCACAACGTTTATTGTAAGAATCAATTGTCAAGATTGGTTAACAAAGTTAACACAATAAACTTGGTTAACATTTTAACCAGCCCCAATATATATTTGTACAAACCGTACAAACCTCATTCAACCAATCATAATTTTTCATTTTGTTCATTTTATGTAATTATGAGAGGTTGATTAATCATTTTTATTTTGGAGGGTGTTAATTATAGATATTATCATCTTCATTATTTTAATTATAGAGAAATACATAAACAGTTTCATTAAAATTTCATTAAATATTATATGAAACAATTTCATAAATATATATGAAACATCATCATCAACAAAAATATTATATGAAACAATTTCACAAGATTAAACAATTTCATGAAAAGTTTTCATAAGATTAAACAATGAAATCAACGGATGAGAATGATTTGCACGGTTTGTACAAATTGGGCTTTTAATTGTTAATTCCATTTTTTTAATTTGGCCTCTCAACTGGAGTCCACTAATTTTTTAATCTAGCCTAAATTTTTTAATCCCTAAAGCTACAGTCCATAGTTCACTAAAGTCTAAAGTTGTTAATTCTATATCGCCACATGCTCACATGACAATATCGGCCGACAGACTTAATTATACGAATATCTTATGAACAAAATTACAATCTCCAATCTTTATTATTGAAATTACAGATTTGTTGATCTATCATCCCTCCTCGTGTTGACCACTCTCGAGTGAGTTGAGTCTCGACCTCCGATTACAGCTCCTAAATCACAGGAGGGTTTTCATTCTATATTTCTATTCAAGTTTTAAGATGTTATTGTTTGAAATTGTTTGATTAATGATTAGGTTCAAATTTGTTTGATACTTTAATTGGACTTAAAATGCTATTACTTGAACCAATAAGTCTTACAAGCGGTTGCATTTAGAGGCCACAGTAAGAAGTTAGATTCTATTAACGGGGGAAATTTTCTTGAAATATTGGAGGCACTTGATTAGCGATGTTTGTCATTTTCATATTTGACGTATAGTTTTAGAGTTTTACTACGTTTTAACTTTGGATAATCTAATTTTTGTATTTTTGAAAATATATAACGTTGTGGAAAACTTGTGTGCCGCCCCTGTGTGTGTATGGTAATTGATACCAATATATAACTTGGGACCAACGTACGTATTACTTTATAGTTCAACTTCTCTCTTTCTATATGGCTTCAATGTTCTTATTTCTTTGTTCAATTTTTCATTACAAAAATCTTGTTGCTGCAACTAGAGGTTTCAACGTTTGCAAGCTATTATGTTCATCAAAGTCTACGTCAATGGCCGTCTCTATGGCGGAACCCCTCGGTTTGACGATCAGCAAACTATAAGCCATCACTGTCATTTGATCATCGTTAATCACTATGTAGTAAATACACTGTACGATTACCATGCATCTTTCCCTTTACATGTTTCATTCATACAATTCTTAATTGTTGATCAAATCTTCTGCACATATTCATGAATATATATATATATATATATATATAACTTAATTACACATGCAGGAAGAAGATTACGAGGCAAGAGCATATAGTTCGAAGAAAGCAGTGAAGACGATGATACAGAAAGTAACGGGCAATACATAAAACAGCCTTGCACTGGTTAACAATTTGCAGAGACTCGAAATATCGTATCATTTTGAGGAAGAAATAAATCAAGTCTTGGAGCTGATTTACGATGATCACTTCAAAACTTAGGAGCAGTGGAATGGAATGGATATGAACCTTAGGGCCCTTGGCTTTCGACTACTCAGACAACATGGTTATCTTGTTCCTCAAGGTATAAACTTGATTAATATTCAAGGATCTTTTATCACATCTTATGTTACTGTAAAACACAAATTTATATTTTTCTTTATTTGATATTGACCGCGCCATATATACTTAGAGATTTTTCACGACTTTAAGCACAAGACTGAACATGTTAAAGGGGATATTGATGTGGTGGGAATGCTGAACCTGTACGAGGCTTCTTATCATTCATTCGAGGATGAAAGCATCTTGGATGATGTTAGAGACTTCACCACC
>NC_037538.1:5630463-5631553 GCF_001531365.2 Cynara cardunculus var. scolymus | reverse complement strand
GGTTACACCGCCATTACATCTCTCTCGCGGTTACACCGCCATTACATCTCTCTCGCGGTTACACCGCCATTTCATCTCTCTCGTGGTTACACCGCCATTACATCTCTCTCGCGGTTACACCGCCATTACATCTCAAAAACACTTCAAAATTATTTCAACACAATAACCGGTTTTGAAGTCCGGTCAACTTTGTTCGGATATGAAGTCCGGACAAACACTTTGAATATATTTCGACATTCAGGACCAGAGCCCCTCTGGTCTCTCTTCCAGAGCTTCCGGTTTCACGACCAGAGCCTCTGGTTCCAAACCATACTTAGAATATAATTCAACATCTAGGACCAGAGCCCCTCTGGTCTTTCTTCCAGAGCTTCTGGTTTCACGACCAGAGCCGCTGTTTGAACTAACTAGACTTAGGATATATTTCAACATACTCTACCAGAGCCCCTCTGGTCTCTCTTCCAGAGCTTCTGGTTTCACGACCAGAGCCTCTGGTTTAACTAACCAAACTTAAGATATATTTCAACATACTCGACCAAAGCCCCTCTTGTCTCTCTACCAGAGCCCCTCTGGTCTCTCTTCCAGAGCTTCTGGTTTCACGACCAGAGCCTCTGGTTTAACTAACCAGACTTAGGATATATTTCAACATACTTGACCAGAGCCCCTCTGGTCTCTCTACCAGAGCCCCTCTGGTCTCTCTTCCAGAGCTTCTGGTTTCACGACCAGAGCTTCTGGTTTAACTAACCAGACTTAGGATATATTTCAGCATACTCGACCAGAGCCCCTCTGGTCTCTCTACCAGAGACTCTCTGGTCTCTCTTCCAGAGCTTCTGGTTTCAAAAGACATGACCAACCAGAGAACCGATCACCTCTTATCCGATTTAGGATTAAGTCCGGACAACACTTGAACTATTTATTGTCCATATACAGATAATCCACATACATATTATATTCATAATGACCAGTTCCAAATACTACTAAATTGTATGTAAACAATTTATACTCAAAGCTTTAWTACACTCACCTTAGAAATCAGATATCCTAGCTTTGAATTCTCTTCTTCTTTTTCTGCCAATCCGTAGGATTCACCAAG
>NC_037538.1:5623589-5630363 GCF_001531365.2 Cynara cardunculus var. scolymus | reverse complement strand
TAACCGCCATGCTATTTCTTTTATTGGATAAATTTTATTTTATGCTCTGGGCTCTCATCAATGAATTTCGGGTTGTGTATTTTAGGGACGTTACATTTTGTTTGCTCAAAACTACTAGAAACCATGGAAAGTGTTTTCTCTACATCGTTCGGTATATATACAGCCTAGGCCAACATTGCCAAAATGAAGGTCAGCGGCATCAACGATTAAGAGCAAAAAATGCAAATCAACAAGATTTTTGAAGAAAGCTCATGTGTTTCAAGACATTGATGGTGCCATCTCTGTTTCACAAAAACCAAGCAAGCAAGGGAGCAATTCAATAGTGCAATGATCAATAGATGGGATTCAAGGAGACCAATTACATCCCTTCAGCTGATATCATGCATGTAAGACATCGAGTCATAGGCCTTTTACGAGATACACGGACAAGCCTTCAGACATAAAACAAAGTGCATAGAATTCCCACCAAAACTAGGGCAGTTAATGCGAACAACCTATGTGTCCAATTGACATCAAGTGCTCTCACAGTAATGAGTGGCTATTGAAGTATGGATAGGATACGGTATATGAATAGAGGAGCTCATGATAAGGTGGCCCATAGTAAACCTACAGACAAGGACCTAAAAAGTATGATTACATTCTTATATGCAAGACCCACAAAGAAGAATGGGAGCCTAAGAAAGAGGTTGCAATGAAGCCACAGTGACCTAGAGAGGAAAATTAAAACCAGCCACACAACGTTTGATATACATGCCATTCCCCCAGCAACACAACTATCTATGAGGGCATACAACCATGATGGCATAACAGACCCAAAGAAATAAAAAAGATGCCTTTAACAAACTTAAGATCCAAGCCTATATCAGCTTATAAATAATAGGTTAATGCCAAGGGGGGATTTAACTTTTTCCTTATACTTGTACACACCAAGTCATCTCTTACTTTCATACTTGATCTCACGCCTATGGCAGATCCAATGATCACGTCCTTAGTGTATCTATTGTGCAAGCTATCACAACTTCACAAAGTAAAAACAGACCAGCATCATCACGTGTCAAACAATAAATGTAGTGATGAGACAAAGGTAATACTATTTTTAACTTCCATTTAACAATGAAGATCAAGTCTAGCATGGAACAAATACTTACGGTTTAGCCTCCAAAGACTATCATAGATTACCAAACCAAGGATGACTTCCCTATTTCATTGTTAATTTCAAGATGAAAACTTGTGATATAATACAACAAATATATCTTGAAAAGAACCCTGTAAGCATGAAGGTGACAACTCATCCCAAGTTTTATCTATCCACTTACATGTGGTAAAGTTCGCGAAAAAAGAGAGGGTTTTGAAGGGTAGAAACAAAAATGCCCAAAACTAGAAAAAAAAAATTAAGGACAACTTCCTACATCAAATAGACTATGTTGGCTTTGATTATAAACATGAAAGGTAGATAAAGCAAAGCTCTGAAGAATACTATCAGGATTCAAATGAAGCAATGTTTTTAGCTAAAAGAAGAAGAATGTGTGCTTACAAATTTTCCACCATATGGCTGGACATAATCCCAGTTTGCACGGTTAGCCTGGTATGAAAATTCAAAGGCATTCAGCATGAGAAAGCTTCTTGGTTTACTATGAAATAAAGCATATTGTTTGCAAGTTGTACTAGTACTTGCAAAGGAATTACCCTGTCCAATTTATACAAGCGGCCTTTCCTATTGACCACCCTAGCAGCAGCATCATAGGCACTCCGGGAAGCAAATTGAACAATCCTGCTCACCAACCCCAAAATGACAATGTAATTAATCAGAATTCGCAAGACAGTTTCAATTTATCTGTATGAGCAACAGAATGACCACTTACAGAATTACACACACACATGCAATTACATACACCCTCCAAGATGCATTGTGATGTTAAATCTACAAACTACATTTACACAAACTACAAAATGGAGAACATTACATTCCAGTTGGTAAATAAAACGGATTGTAATCGACTTTGAGATCATCTGCGCTTAAATTGCATTCTTCAAGCAAACTGAGAATATCACTCTTCAATGTATTCTTTGTAATGCCTACCAATCTCCCGTAGACCAAACCTGACATAAGCCCACAAACAGATGAGAAAAATAAAAGTCATACATACTATATGATTATGAGTAACATGAAATCATGAATGACAACAGAAAGCAAAGCATCAAATGTGTAATAACTTTACTATCTAAAACAATGACTCAGAAAATGATTCGGCTGACTGTTAGCATAGCTTACAACTTAAAAGATAGGGAGTAATCCCATTATGATGACAATTGCCATCAAGTGAATTTTCAGTACATTGCCATTTAGAAAATACAAATAAATGAGTTTATAACTGAGATTCATTGTCACATCTGGGGAATTCACATATGGAACTTTTTTCACTGAGATGACACTTGATGAACCATCTTTTAAAAATTTCTTCCAATAAGAACTTGCTCTGATTACAAGTTATAACAAAAACCAATAAATTTATAGCATCCCCCAACCAAGTCTTAACATGCCTACATATCAAGCCTTAGGTTTTTTACACCAGTGTTCAACAATAAACTACAGTTTTCACAAATATAGCATGAATTCAGGAGTAAGAAAAACATGGGCGTTATCAGTGACAAATTCCTAACTGAGTATAAACACTAAAAAACTTCGGAAATGATGACACAATATTGGAAGGATGAGTTTATAAACAACGCGGATTTCTTTCAAGAAATTGTGAATGTATACGTATTACAATACCTGATGATGGTGTTTCAAACAATGGTTTAGTGGAGGAGAATTGGTTAGTCGGTGATGCAGATTCCGTCGACAATTGACGGAGAGTCGGAGAGCTTGACAGAACTGATCTGATCCCTTTATGCGGATGAACTTTCCGCATCAGACGACTCGACGATATTCTGACTGCATTTTGGAGGAGACTCGTCTTCAACATCTAGATAGAGGGAGGGGGAACAGCTGCTCGGCTTTCAAGGTTTTAGGCAACGGAGGTTTTGTTTCAGATGATGGCGACGACGATGACGACGATGATGATTCGAACGACGTCGCGTTTGTTCCAAAATTTGGGGATCATCTTAAGTTGGGCTGGGCCGGGATTTGTTAGAATTATATAAGTAGCCACCGAGCCCAACAATATCTCGAAATGATTATAATTTTATTTTTAGGTAAAATGAGTTTTTATAAAAAAAATTATTATAGTATTTTAATTTCAGTTTTTTTTATTATAGCAATGTACTTTTAAAATATTTTTTATTAGGGTATTGTATTTTCAAAAATTTACCTATTATAGCATTGGGTAACATTTTAAATTAAATTTACCCATTATATCAGGTTTTTTTGTCAACTCATCGTCCACATGTACGATAGTGCTGACATGACATTTCTTATTATAGCATTGTACTTTTAAAATTACTTTACTATAACATCACCAATTTCTATCACAGTATTGTACTTTAAATTTTAATATTTTATCATTTAAACATTATAAATTTAATCAAATATGTTTACTAAAAATATAATATAAAAATTAAATATGTTTATAAAAGATCACTATTTCACAAATAAAAATATTCATAAAAAATTTGTTTAATGGATTCATTGTAAATTTCATGGCTTACTTTGTAATGTCAAAAACTAGTGGAACATCTTTTAAAAACAAAACTTATCCTACTTACATTCATCTAACAATAATATTTAATTAAATGCATTGCATAGCACTGCTTCATAAAAACACCCCAGCTGAATATACTTAATTTATATGTCTTATATTATTTATAAGTTAATAATATTATTTATTAAATACATGTTTAATTATACGTTAGATATATGTAAATGTTTCGTAACATGAACATTGATTATAACTCATTATTTTTAAATTAATGGAGAAATAAAATAACTTTTATCCAATTTATATCGTACTCGATGTCAGCTTTAAACAAATTTATTATAAGTAAATCAATCAGGTACGAGTACAACGCCAGGATGATGGATTTGCAAGTCTAGAAGCCGGAAAAATCTTGTCCTTTAAAAAAATAATCGGTTACATTAAAATTACAAGCTTTTAAAACATAAATAATAAGGAATTCGTAGATCACATAAAAAACGACAGGTTAAAATGTAACGATTTACAACCGTCTCATTGAAGCCTTTTGATCATAACAATTTCGATTGTTGTTGAAGCGTTTTCTTCTGCCATCAGAACTTGGAATCTATCCGACTCGTAGTCATTCGATCATGATAACCGAATACCCAAATTAACAAGTTAAAACCATAAGAAAAACGAACCCTTAATTATTCGATGGAGAAGACGTTTGTTTCTAGTTGGTAAGCTTTTGTGAAGAAATTAGGCCAACAAAAATAGGTAGACATAATGCTACTCATGGTTGAAGCCCCAATGAGCATGTTCATCACCACTATTTGGAGTTGAATGGCTTCCACCGGAGAAGCTCCCCCCATTATTAGTCCGGTCATCGCTCCGGGAAGCGATATGAGCCCCACGGTTTTTGTATTGTCGATAACCGGTGAGAGCGCAATGACTAACGATCTTTTCACTTGTTCGAGCGTCGCTTGTCGTGGTGTGGCACCTAGGGCTAGCGCCGTCTCCACCTTCACGAAACAAAAGATAACTATTGAATAGAGAGATACAAAACCATCGAGTCGATTAATGAACTCTCAAGCTATCGGTTTTCGACTCTGATCATCTGACACACACTTCTTAGACCACCTCCAACCGTAACATCAATAAAAACATCAAATTAGTGGGCCCATTAACACGAGAACGACGTATATGACGTTTCTCTCTCGTATCATGTATTTTACTAAGGGGCCGTTTACTGAACACTTACCCGGGTAAGCGCTTGCCAAGTTATATTACCTCACCAGATGAATATGGTAGGGACTAAGAATCTTACCCGGTAAGAGCGAGACAAAGACCATGAGTCTTACCTGGTAAGTGAGGGCAACGACTCTTACCATGGTAAACGTTTACCGGATGAATTGTTGCATACAATGTCGTTTTGATGGATTAAAATTTTGTCCGATAATTAAATAATAGTGTTAAATTTTACCGATTGGTTTACTCTTAAAATGGTGTTGGTCCTGTTGGAGATTCCTTTAAATACTAGCGAAAATGTTAAAATCTTAAAAGAGAAGTTTTATTTGTTGAGACTTACCAGACTCATTTGCGTTCGAATATCGTCACGAAGTCTTTTCATCGTAACTCCGGTGACGGTCATGGCATTGCCAACCATCATTCCGGCGACCGGAATTATATATTGTGGAGTGAAGGGGAAAACGTTCAGCAAAACCAGTAGAAACATGGTTATGGCTGTACCGGCCAAAATGGAGGCTCCGGCGATATATTTCCCATGGGGGACGTGTTTAGCTCGCTGGCCGGCGGTGTACCCGGCGACGGAGACCTGCAAGGGAAAAAAAGAGTGGTCTTTTTCAATTCATTCCGAATTAATTTAACGTGAAATTAAAAGTAAAATACTAAAATTTCCATTGCATATATATACCATGAAGAGATAAGCAAGAATGATCCACCAGCCATTGCTTCGGTTGAAAATGAATTGAAGCACAAACCCAATAATGGAGAGCTGAATGAAAGCTCTAACAATGGCGTAAATCATCTCCCCCTCTAGTTTCAGCTTCTGAAAATATGACAGCGCCGCCGCCAGCAACAAAATCGCGGTGGCTGCCGCCGGCTTCACCATCCCCTTCAAGAACTCCAACAGCCACTCCCACTCCATAGTTATTCTTGCTCAGTTATACTCCCACATGTACATAGATATATATATGTGTGTTGACTTTCATACTGATCAGACACACATATATATATATATATATATAGTTATGCAACTTTTTATATTTTCACAACCAATACAACTCAATTTTAATCGTCCATTTAATTTGATGAATATGTGATTTCATAAAAGTTCAAATTGTTTCTTAATATAAAATATTAATCATAATAAATAAACTTTCATCATTTTCATAAATATTTCAATTGATTTGGTTGAACTCTCGTTATCTTCCATAAATATCTAAACCATATATCATCATTTTCAATATTTTTTAATAATTATGTTTAAATTAACTTGAATGATGGATAATTAAAATGAACACAGTACCATTCAACATATTGATTTGGATGATTTATTCGTTTCTAGTGTTTTGAATGATATGTTCATTAGTAAACACAGTTCACATTTACAAGATGTTCATGTCTGAATATGAGACATTAATACACAAATAGTTGGCCAAAGGTTCCTGAATGAACAATTTTCATAACTACTAACTTCTATTACTTATCATATAAATGTTTATTTGTGAACTAATAAACCCCTCATAAATGAAAAAGTAAAATATGATTGATTGTGGTTTCAAAATGATGAAGGATAGATTCGTGGGAACTAAAGTCGGTGCATGGTAAAAGGTCCTCATCTTTTCCAATTTTTACTTTGTTCACTATCGTTCATTATAGCACACGTTTATTTTACTAGTACAAAAATGTCACTGATATTTAATATGTAGATTAAATAAATTAAAAGCAATGACTGATTCACATAGTTAACATTATATATATATATATATGTGTGTGTGTGTGTGTGGGAGGATTAATCATTTGAAAACTCATTAAATCGTGATAACCTTTAGGGCATCTCCAATGGATGACACTCTACCAGAGTGTCATGGATTGCCACATCAGCATTCCACTCACCATACAACTCTATCATTTTATA
>NC_037538.1:5609144-5621319 GCF_001531365.2 Cynara cardunculus var. scolymus | reverse complement strand
ATGTTCTTATCGTAAGTTTAGTCGTATTATAATTTTATGTATGTTCATGTTATGATTTTGATTGCATTATAATTTTATCTATTGGGTTATAAAGATTTGAAGTCTTTAAGTTTGGTATGTGATTTTTTACATATCGTATGGTTGGTCCGGTCCATTCACTATTGTGTTTTTAAAGTCAAGGCATGTGTTGAAGATGAAAAATAGTACATGTACATCATCCTTTGAATGAGACATATCTTTATGTGGAGTATTTTTTATTCTTAAATTTGTGTCAGATTCCTTAATATTTCCGTCGTTATTATTATTCATTTTATTTAGTTTTACAATTTTATTACTAAACAAATCTCTCTCTCAATATATATATATGTGTGTGTATATTAAAATTTCACTAACTATATTTTATTTAACTTTTTTCGAATTATTTGAATATGATTGGTTGATGATTCTATTAACAATTAATATATATTTATATAGACAATCATCATATCAATCATTAATCAAAGCACTCATACTACCGCGCAACGCACGGTTCCCATACTAGTTTAATTATAAAAGAAAAAATAAATTAGTGGGTCCCATTGACCTCCCCATTATGCGTATAATGGTCATTAACCTCTCATTAACCTCCATTCACAATGCATGATGCATGTAATGGCTCTCATTAACCTCCTCATTAACATCCATTGGAGATGCTCTTAGAATTCGTGCATCTTGTGTTATTTCATACGAGTTTTTTTTTCTCGTTAGGCATGCTATTTAAGCATTGGTTAACATATATTCGTTTTACAGTGTGTTTGTATTATATGTTCGTTTCATAATGTAAAACTTTTTTACTTGTATTTTTTGTTTTACAAACACGTCAAAAAGGTTCACATTGTGAAACAAATATATGGTAATTAATATTCTAAATTTTAGTTTTAAATAGAAAAAAAATCATATAAAATAACATGATGAATAAGTTTTCAAAGGTTATATTGTTATATTATATATATATATATATATATATATATATATATATTTGTGTGTGTGTATGTGTGTGAGAGAGAGAAGAGTGAGGAGAGGGGTGATTATAAAGTTAGATATAAAAAGTAAAGAAATAAAGGAAGATGACGATATGAGAGAGAGAGAGAGAGGGGCAAGGCAGAACCAGGGGAGGGTTTAAAGGAAAAGGTGGCGATGTGAGAGTGAGGTGCGTGGGTGATACGAAGTCCACGTCTCAATGTCGACTATCTTTATTATATTCAAAACAAAAGGTTTTTATATATTAATATATTTTTTTCATTTTTACAAATAATTTAAATTTTAATAAATATTCAATAACAACTATATGTCATCTGAGTTGTGGCAATGGGACTCACGTGCTTAGGCTTTAATTTATTTTTGATACATGACATTTTTAGTTCATTTTAAAAAACATATATAAATACGTTTAAGTAATTGAATTTATTTATTTAATTGTAATAAATTTATGTTTTTTCCCTAAAAGGAAACAAATATGGATGTTTAGAAATATATATATATATATATATATATATATGTATACGTAAATATATATTGAGAGATGACAAGATAGAACATAGGAGAATAAATGTAGGACCTACATAGACCTTTTGATGTATCAGGGTTTGGCCTTTATTCTAGCGGTATGTGGGTCTTTGGCCTCTTAAGAGGTCAAAGGGTTCAAACATCATCAAATATAAGGTGGACGTATGAGTTTATTTATTCTATTTGTCATTATAAATATTATATATTTAAAAAAATATGTATCCATGATTAGATTTATGTCAAAATCATAGAATTTCAACCCAAAAGATTATATATATGAATAATATGATCATTACCATTACATATTTTACACATGTTTGCATATAATATAAAGTTTAATATGATTATGATATTATGTCAAAAATAACACATGCATATACAACATTTATTTTAATATTAATATTTTATACATTTTTATTCGACGCGTAATTTCATAGAGTAGTTAAAAGTGACCTGACCTTGCAAGTAAAATGACATACACGAATTTTAGTCTTCGACTTTTACTTGTACGTTTGTTACATAAACGAATAAAACCAATGGCATCGATCAGTAAGTCTACTTATAAATAAACCACAAGGGTGGTGCCTGATTGGTTTGAACTTGACTTCAAAGGTCAAAAGTGCATAAAGGTCCCACGTTCAAATCCAAGATAGAACAAAAATCCTCTTGTAGCCACGGATGTTCAAATGCGGTGACTCCGGACAACCTGCAAAGCATGTGGTCGTCTTGGGATTAGTTGGCTCGCATAGCGTGTTGAATATCCATTCCAGGTTAATAAAAAAAAGTCTATGTATAAATAAGCGATCATTGTTTATTTGCCGGAATTGAAAACGTTAGAAATTTTAAAGCGAGTAGAGAGACAATAAAAGTGAGGAAGAAAGTCATAGGACCAAACCTTACAAGATAACATTAAAATTTTGTTTTATCTGTTTGAAAATTAAAAAAAAAAAATTAAACGTACGACTTTTGAGATATGAACATCGAATGTGAATACCACCGAAATAAAGGGTCAATGAAAAGATCAAGTGTAGTGTTTGTGGCACTTATGGCCTGATGGTGGATGTGGCTTTCTTGGGAATCTTAAGCTTTTTTATCGCCTTTTTTGGAAATAACAAACTTTACACGTAAAACATGATCGATCAAAGGCTTCAAAACGGTATTTATATTTGTTTATCAAAGCGTTTTGAGTTTGATTAATTGGTTTCAAATTAAATCTATGACCTCTTGATCTACTAAGAAAAAGTAACTTCATACTCATGATAAAAACTCATAGATTTAATTAAAAAGATTACATACGATCAATATTCCATTGATAACTTTGTGGTCATTAACTTCGAATGAAAATGCTAATAGCATGAGTTACAAATCAGTTCTGGTGATACGTTTAAATTGAAACCGTGTACAGTGTTTACTAGGCTTCAAAAGTGCAGATGTTTTGAAGCAAAATCCGAAGATGATCAACTAAAAATACCATAAACCCGTCCAAAGGACGATGTTATCATATTTACGGCTTGAATTAATCACTTAGTAATACACAGTGTAACGATGGAATCGATATATAAGTATTTTGATAAGTAAAAGAAAACAAAGCCAAATCGAAATTTGAAACTTTTTTTTATTAACATGGATATCCAACCCGCTATGCGAGCCGACTATTCTCAGGACGACCACCCGCTTTGCAGATAGTCGGAGTCATCGCATTTGAACCTCCGCTGCCAGAAGAAGATTTTTTATTCCTCTTTGGATTCGAATTTGGAACATTCAGGCACTTTTAACCTTTTGAGCCCAAACTTAAACCAATCGAACACCACCGTTCTGTTTCAAACTTTTTATTCTTGTAAATGGTTGCTTGTTTTCCTTGATATTCGGTTAAAAAGTAGAATTGTTGGCTTAATTAAAATCTTATATACTCGAAAAGGTATTTGTTGTGAAATGTGGAGAATTGTTATTTGGATCAGCAAATTTAAGACGTCTGTATGGGCCAGAAGAAATGTAACCAGGCTTTTCAGTTTCATTTTCTGTATGTCGTTTGTTTTCTGATTGGGCCAAGTGGGTCTTGGGCTTTTATTATATCCTAGGCCCAGAATGTGGATTCAGATGCGAGTTTTATTTAGGGGCTGGGAAAACGTTTATCGATGTCACTTACCTTATTGATTAAGCATAAGAAGGACCGATAATCTTCCTCACTAAGAGGCATGACAAGGATCGAGATTAGTCTGATTGATTTGAGTTTGAGCTTCAAAGCTCAAAAGTGTCTGGATATCCAAGGTTCAAAACCTAGGAAGAATAAAAATCCGTTTGTGGTCACAAAGGTTCAAACACGGT
This sequence comes from Cynara cardunculus var. scolymus, assembly GCF_001531365.2. Taxonomy (NCBI): domain Eukaryota; kingdom Viridiplantae; phylum Streptophyta; class Magnoliopsida; order Asterales; family Asteraceae; genus Cynara; species Cynara cardunculus. The sequence continues at coordinate 5,617,449 of NC_037538.1, read as the reverse complement.
GACTCTAGACGACCCGTAAAGCAGGTGGTCGCCTTGGGATTAGTCGGCTCGTATAGCGGGTTAGATATCCAAGTTGATAAAAAAAATTAAAATACTTTCGTGGTGGAATCTTTAAAAATCTTACTTGTTATATTTTTTTTTGTTACATCATTATCATCGTAACAAAATAAAAGTCTCAATAAAACTTCATAATGTAGATTTTTACAAAAACCCCATTTTCCATTTTTTTTAATTTATAAAATGTAAAATTATTTGTAAATTAATATATAAATTTAATATATATCATAAGATTATAAAAAAAAACAAATATAATTTATTAACTTTCACTTTTCTATATTAATTTTAATTTGTTAATTTATATATTTTGTTAACATATTTGGCAAACAATTAAAACATAAACATAATTTCATACTACAATTAAAAAAAGTGCAAAATTACAAATATATTAATTTTTATAAAAAGTAACACCGAATAATAAATAGTGACATAGATCAATCGTAATCTCGACTCGACCAAATATGTTCCAACAAGTTGGAGCAGAGTTGATGATAAACTTCATTTAAGCGCATCTCAGAATTTCGTTGAAGATATTCTTGGAATTCATGGGTAAAACCTTAAAATATTTGTGTTGAATTATCTACGTCTTCAACAAAATGAAATAATAATATAATGAGATAATTAAAAATTAACTCTTACAAAAACTTATATAAGAATTTACAAGAACCGAAAAATAAAAACAAAACTAAAAATTTTAATTTTATAGTAATTAATTTATATTTTATCAATTTCAACTTATATGTTTTATGATTTATTATAAAAAATGATTAAAAAATAATAACAATAAAAGAATGTTTACAAGAACGTGGGTTCTTGTTCAAACACTTAATTCTAATAAAAACTTGTAACTGTACAAGAACCTTTGTCCTACAGTTAAATGCTTTAATATTATTATATTGTAATTAAAAGAAATTAAATTAACATAAAGTTTGGAATTGATGTGAAGATGATAAAATAATATTGGGGAGATCGCATTGGTAAAACCAGATATCTTCGTAGAATTGATTTATGGAGCAAGATAAGTAACATGATGATTAGATACTAACCCCTAGACTACAAACTTAACTCGATTAAAGGGTTTTATCGAATAAGCGTATTCAGGGTAATAGTCATCATTCTTACTTATCTTACCAGATAAAATTCTAGGCCATCAAAATTGCATAGTAGGGTTAATGGTAAACTGTCTCTTATCCAGTAAGTGTTAACCAGGTAAGATCATTGGTCTTAGCATACTCACCAGAAAAATGATTGAACTGATAAGTGTTGACCAATTAACGTTTGGTAGTCATGTAGCAACAAGGACCATAACTCTACTTTCATACCCGAGCGGCACCTGTATACCCCCACTCAACTAAATATCGCAAATAAAAGTTTTTGGTGTATGGCAGATGTACCAGCTAAACTTCGAGAGCTGCTCCGAGATATTAGAAAATACAAGGATCATCAACCAAAAAACCGAAAAATCTCTCGAAATCAATCAAAAAATTTCTTTGAAATCAACAAAAAAAATCACTTGAAACTGTAGAATTCAGCTAAAGCCATATCGGATGACTTTACGAACCTTTGATCCACCGTAAAAATATACCACGCTCAACAAAAATCTTAAATCCACCGCTGTTTAATTACAAGGATACTTTTTTCAATACGTGTTATTGGACTAAAAACCCTTCCTCGATTAATTAATCATAAGTGGGTGTACCAAAAAAATTAACGTACACTCAACAACGAATCTGATATTTAACAATGTAACTGAAATTTACTGAATTGATTCCAACTCCTATTAGAAACGATTAGAATACCCCCACAATTACATAATTTTTTTTATTAACCTGGATATCCAACCCGCTATGCAAGCCGACTAATCACAAGACGACCACCTACTTTGCAGATAGCCTGGAATCGCCGCATTTGAACCTCTGTGGCCACAAGGGGATTGTTATTCCTTCCTTTGAACCTGAGACCTCCAGGTACTTTTGACATTTGAAGCTAAACTCAAACCAATCATGCACCACCCTTGTGGTTCAATAACAAAAACTTTCGGTACAACAACATTAAGTTTTATAACATCTAAAATATATATAAGCGTACTAACAAAATGTTTTATAAAATATAAAAATATCTTATTCAAAAGTGTTACAATAAGTTCATATGACATAAAATGTACTTAGTCGAGGTTCTGAAACCAAAACTACGGATTCAATTTATAGACAGAACTCACTCCTACTCCACGTATATGAGACACGATTTCAACCAAAAAAAGTTCAACAAACCATACATATATAACTCTTAATATATAACCCGATGAGTATATATGTTAAACAATACGTATCACCTATAAGCATATCATAACATATTAACGATCTGTCTTTGCCGAATATCCTTGATTCTTTGACGTTCTTCGATATAGTTGCACTAAAAATGTACGTAACCATGGTAGCTACGTATGAGTAACAAAAGTTTTTATGTCGCTTTTAGTTTTTTTTATGTCGTTTGTTTGTCGTTTTATTTATAATATAAATGGAAAATTGATTCGATAATCAAACTGTAACGTGTTTTCTACACAACATTATTTATTAATTTTGTTTGTTAAACAATTCATCATCAAAATGGCATATATATATATATATATATATATATATATATATATATATAAACCCATCATTATCAATATATAGAAGTTGGTTTGCAGTAGATATATTTGCTAAGACAATCATACCTACCAAAGTCCACAATATCCCCCACTACCATTTTGCATCTCTTAGGGTTTAAATTATAAAATGTCCATCATAGTTTATAAAAACATTTGTATTTGGTTCTTTTCTTTAACGATTAAAAAAGAATTTCGTTAAATAAGGGGTATTTTTGTTATTTTAAGTAAAAAAAATTCTTTTATTTTGGTCCATGTGGTTTTTGATTGGATAAAAGATAAAAAAAATCGATAAAAGAACGAAATGCCTCTCATTTAACGGAAAATTTTAACGGCGGTTAGAAGATGGAACAAAACACAAGTGTTTTTACAACCACGATGTGACCATCTTATAATTTTGAAACTATAGGGACGAAAAGTGTTATTTTCGACAAACCACGAGAACCAAATTTATGATTTTTTTTTTTCGTAGAGAAACATGTGACTTAAAATTCACACAAAAGGTTCAAAAGAGGTTTGTTTTTGTAAATGTAAAATTATAAGATGTTAGGAGAGAGTTAAACCCATATTACACTTAAATATCGGGTTAATCATTTGAGAGCTCACAAAATTATTAGAATCCTGATCGATAAACAGCGTGCCAAATATATGTTATTTTACATGGTTCCTTTTCCATCTATGATTTGGTTTTAAAATATTGATTAACATACATTTGTTTCACAATTAATACGAACATTTTTTACGTGTTTGTGAAACAATACAAATACAAAGTTTTACATTGTAAACTAAATACATATGAAACAAATAAATTGTAAAAGAAATATACATTAATTCATATTTTAATCTTTAAGCTTAGAAGGAAAAAATAATATGATACAATACTTTAACATAAGAATTCTCACTCAGTTATCATTATATATAAAGTTTTTATTTAATTATGTTCCTGATTATATAAATAATACTTTAACATATACATATTTTTTTTATGTTCTACAACATATACTTTATATGTTCGCTGTATCAATTTAATACAATAATATATATATTTCTTATATACGAAAAATAAACATTTTTTTCAAATAAAACCAAACATAACTTAATATTGACAAGTTGGTTATTTAAAAAAAAAAATTAGAAGGGTATTTGTTCAATACAGCGAGATAAATCTCGATTTTAATGTTTAGTTTTTATTCTTTGGCTCTATTGATATAATACGATTTTATGTGGTTTTGAGAAAATGATAATTTTTTTTTATTTTTGAATGAAATATAAATTTGAAAAAAAAATCAATATTAATATCAAATTAACTATTTAATTTATATTTAATAATAATATTATTTTTTATAAAGATAATATTAAATATTCTGTTARAACTCAATGATTATCTTAATTATATTTTAAATTTTCTATATTTAAAATGAGATGTTTATTCTCTATTTGATTATGTTTATCTGTTAGTTACAGAAATTCAAACATGAAGCTTTAGTAAGTTATATTTATGCTCAATTTACTTGTACTCTTGAATTTTAAGTAATATGCATCAATAGACAGTACTTCATGTATAAAAAATGATTTTTAAGAGTTTTTATCAAATGTTTTATAATATAGTATAGATAACATTGACAACTTGATCATTACAAAACTAAAAGGTTTCATCGACAGAAAAATCCGTCGAAAAAAGTCATGACGGTGGATTCCATTATCGGGTCGATGAACATGATCACTAGCGGATTTTCAACCATCAACGGATAATCCGCTGGTGATGGTCAATCGGCCAATGATCGCTACAAATCCGCAAAGATTACCAACTGAAAAATCAATCGGTCGATGGAGTCTCTTAATTTTGTAACAATAAAGAAAATATTACAAACAATAAAAATAATAAACAACCAAGAAAGAAGAAAAAGCTAATAAAAGAGGGAAATTACATGTTGTACAAATTTTGAAATATTATTATTCCTTTTTTTTTTTTAGGAATTTGTTTAATTTACCTCCTTTTGTTCTTGCTTCCCACCAATAAAGCCAAATAAAACAAGATTCTGAAGAAGAAACCCAATGCGATGGTGATCCAAAAGCAACCCCATTTGTTAATATCCGTAACACCTTGTTGCTTCAAGATATCTGCTCCATTTGTCAAGCAAGTCGAGCTCGTAAGCTTCACACCAAGTGTCTGACTCATGCTCTTCAAAAGCTTCACTTTCATGGCGTCTGGAATTGCACCTAATGGCGAGTTATCAAAGATCTGAGTCCCCCTCACGAAGCATTTTGTAGGATCATCAAACTCGTTTTGCAGAACGCCCTGATATGGGTACTTAACTAGCGACATATAATGGAACCATAGCCAATATGAAGGAATTCGATCACGAGTAATGAAGAAGCCGCTGAAAAGAAGGAAATAAGCTAGAACGGCGACGACGACTGTGTATCCGAGCATCACGTGAGCCACCACGCCGGAGAGGAAGGTGACGAAGGAGCTTCCGACCCAAAAAGAGGCGAAGATGAAGAAGAGGAACGTGAAAAACCCGGTGGTTCCGCCGGCTAAGCCGACGGCCCAGAAGGTTATGCAGGCGAAAACGAATGAGAGAAAGATTAAAGAAGGAATTGACATGAGTGAATGAGAGATAACGTAGGATGAACGTCTATAAGCGTTGTATGCAGTTTCTCTCATGAATATATATCGTTCTTGGAGGAATACCGGAATTGCTTCTGCGCAGGTGTAGAACATGGTGGACATGGCGAAAGCGAAGAACCCTATTCGTTCTTGGATTCCTCGTGGCGAATTGTCGAGTTTTCGAAACATGGTTGCGAGAATGGTTCCGGTGACGATGATGGCTCCTAGTCGGATGGCGTATAGTTCGGGAGATCGCCATGAATTGAGCATCGAACGTTTCGTGATCACGAGAACCTCGACCCAGAAAGGGTTTGCAAATGTTGGAACTGAAGAAGATAGATTTGATGAATCCATGTTTGTAGCACCTGAAACTAGTTTGCCTCTAGAAATGCTTGCACTAATGGCGTCTTCCAGTGATAATTTTGGTTCTTGAACCAATCTTGATTCGTGGGTCTTGTTTCTTGACCATGATTTGTAGAAATCGATTAGGGTTTTGGTTCCTGCACCCGATATTTCGAGCTCACGGATGAAGTCGAGGGCGAATTCGGTTCGATCTTCATTTTCTGGGATCGGGCTTCCAAATTCGGAGAAGAAATCTGGTAGTTTTGATGGGGTATCACTAAACACCATTTGTCCTCTTGAAAGAAAGATCAATTTATCAAGCAAACTCATGATTCTATAACTAGGTTGGTGAATGGACATGATAACAATACTTCCAGTTTGAGCTATTCTTTGCAAGACTTTTACCACCATGAAAGCACTAGTGGAATCGAGCCCAGATGTGGGTTCATCAAGAAACAGTACGATGGGGTCATGGATGATGTCGATTCCGATGGAAACACGACGGCGTTCCCCACCGGAAATCCCTCTATGACCTTCATCTCCAATGACCGTTTTGGCAGCATTTCGGAGACCTAATTGATCAATCAGTGCTTGAACTCTTGCTCTCTTTTTCGACTTCGAAAGGGTCCGAGGCAGCCTGAACTCCGCCGAGAACATTAGGGTTTCTTCCACGGTTAGCATCGGAAACAGTAAATCATCTTGCATGACGTACGCCGATATCACTTTCAGCAACTTCGACTCCAGAATCTCGCCGTTCATCGTCACCGTACCTTTCAAACTCCCTTTCGCGATCCGGTTCGCGAGTGCATCGATCAACGTCGACTTACCGGACCCACTAGCACCAAGCACTGCCATGATCTCGCCTTCTCTAGCCTCACCGGAGATATCATCCAACAAAACCTTGGTGTTGGATACCTCCACCTTAGTACCACCAAGAGAATTAGAAAACGACATCTTTCGAGGAATTTTAACACTATACGTGAGGCTATTGAAAGAAAGAACAAAAGGGCAAGAGTGAATCGATTCAGATCGGCCATGGCGGCCGCCGTTGGGTGGAGAGTTGGCGTCCCCCATCAGTTGCAGAAGCTCTCCAAGCGTTGATGAGACATGGTGTTTTGGTTGGCGTGATAGTTGTTGGAGCTCCATGCTTTTAGGACCAGAGCGTGGGCCTAAAAAAGGCAGGTCACTTCCTGTGGACATGGTGTCGAAAGACATGGAGATCAATGGAGTTCTGAAAATTGGGATTCTACAGAATTTTAGTGCAAACAGAAACTAATCTTGTGATTAGGGTTTGGATGGTGATATAAGAAAGGAAAGTGTGGTTGGTTTCTTGAGGTGGTGAACATAAATTGGTGAAGAAAGTAAGCGAAAAAGAGGGTTGGTGATAGTTGGCGAGAAGATGTACTAACCGGGACTTCTACCTTTCAATGTCACTTGCAGTGTTCTGATCATACTCCCTTTTATCCTTCCGATTTTTCACGGTGTTCATATCCATGTAATCTCCATAAACATTCACCGTATTCATATAAATGTTCACTGTTTTCATGCGATGTTTTTACAAAAGTACCCTCTGAACCGTTGTTCATAGGCATCTCAATTAATATATTAATTAAATAATTATTTTTATAATCTCATTTAATAAGGACCGTTTGATGAGAAAATGAACGATCAAGATCGGGTTAACATAGTTTGCACAATAGTTTTGGTTAGTATCTGAACCAGCCCCTATATATATATATAAAAGGGCAATACAGTATTGTTTTCATATATATATATGAATGTCAAGGATGTTTTTGCATGCGAAAAAGCACAAAAATAAGTATATATGACACACCATTCATACTTATAGACAAGAACATGTGAAATAATATGAATCATAGCTTAAATCAGACTTATTGGATACTTTAATTGATTTTCATGGGTTTGATTTTAAAATGTCTTGTTTTATCTATATATTGAACCTTACATGAACCTGGTTTTTACACATTTTAACCTTAATAGATTGTTTTTCCTTAATTTACATAAAACAAAAATATTATGAAAAATTGGGGAAATTAAATAATTAGCCATTTTGATCGGTGGGTTTTACCTTTTAGACATTTTTCTCTTAAAATTAAGAAAATAGACATAGGTTCGTAATTGGTAGATTTGTAATTTACGAAGGTATCAAAGTGTAAAAAATGAAGTTTCTAAATTTAAGGGACGAAATATGTAAATTAGTTAATAGGTCTGGATGCATTTTTCCAAACTTATATTTAAAATTTGATATAATTAAATATATTTTTGTTTTAAAAATTTTGAAATTTTATTTTTTATTTTAAAAAAAATAAAAAATCTATCAGAGATGCTATCTATACTATATTATAAAGCATTTGACAAAAACTTTTAAAAACTACTTTTTATGCATAAAATACTGTTTATTAATGCATATTACTTAAAACTCAAGATTGCAAGTAGATTGTGCGTAAGTACAACTTATTAAAGCTTCATGTCTGAATTCGTGAAACTAACTTCAGATAAACATAATCAAATATAGAATAAACATCTCATTTTAAATATAAAAAATCTAAAATATAATCATTGAGTTCTAACATAATACTTAATTATTATTTTTATAAAATTTATATTATTAAACCAAAAATAAATTA
>NC_037538.1:5607899-5609033 GCF_001531365.2 Cynara cardunculus var. scolymus | reverse complement strand
TATTAACATTGATATATTTTTTATCAAATTTATATTTTATTCAAAAATAAAATAATTTAAAAAAAAACATAATTTATACTATATTATAAAGAATTTGACACAAACTCTTAAAAATCATTTTTTATGGGTAAATTATTGTTTATTAATACAGATTATTTAAAGTTCAAGATTGCAAGTAGATTGTGCGTAAGTACAACTTATTAAAGTTACATATCTGAATTCGTGTAACTAACCGCAGATAAACATAATCAAATAGAAGATAAACATCTCATTAAATATAAAAAATCTAAAATATAATTAGGATAATCATTGAGTTTTAACAGAATACTTAATTATTATCTTTATAAAATGTTATATTATTAAACAAAAAATAAATTATTTCATTATAGCTGATTTGATATTAACATTGATATATTATTTTTTTCTCAATTTTTATGATATCTTCAAATCTATATTTATTCATAACTAAATTCATTATTGTTTTATTAAAAACACATAAAATCGTATTATAACATCGACAGAGACAAATAATAAAATAGAACATTAACATCGAAATGTGTCTCGCTGCATTACACGAGTACTTTTCTAGTATATATTAATAGAGATCTTTGGACGAGTAGCTTAGAACTCTACATGGTTTCTAATTAACCATTTTTGTGAAAATATGTAAAAATAAAATAAAATAAATTAATATATAAAATAGTTACTTGTAAAATATATGAAAGCGATGACCAAAGATTTCCTAATCACTTCCTTAACACTTTTTCATTTGTTCACGAAAACCTTTATTTTCAAACCCTCCAACGTTGTTCATATTTACTTCCCATTTTTCAAACACGGTATTAGATACTACAAAGGGTATTCGTGTAATGTAGCGAGATTCATCTTGATTTTAATATTTCATTTTATTTTTTATCTCAGTCGATGTTATAGTATGTTCTTATGTGATTTTGAAAAAACGATAATGTTTTTATTTTTGAATAAAATATAAATTTGAAGATATCATAAAATTTTGACAAAAATATATCGATATTAGTATCAAATTAACTATTTAAAATTCTTATTTTTTATGTAATTTTTTAATTCAATTTTTTTTATTATAATTTAATTTAGGTTCAATAACAAAGTAATTTA
>NC_037538.1:5581996-5607554 GCF_001531365.2 Cynara cardunculus var. scolymus | reverse complement strand
ATATTCATAATCAAGTCAATTATATCAATATTAATATTTAATTATAATTAACTGTCCAACATAAAACATCAATAACAAATTAAAATTATACATTGTAAATTGTAAAATACAAATTTGGTTCTTGAGGCTTATCAAAAATGACATTTTTCATCCCTACTGTTACAAAATTACAAGATAAATGTCGTGGTTTACAACAAAAAAAAAACGTCTAGATTTAGTTCCTCCCATTAACTGTGATTAAAAAATCCCGTTAAATAAGGAGTATTTTCGTCCTTTTATCTATTTTTTTTTTGTTTTCTCACCCAATCAAAACCACATGAACCAAAATCAAAAAATCAATTTTGATTTTATAAAAGATAAAGAAAATCGCTAAAAGGACGAAAATACATCTCATTTAATGGACGACCATTATAGAAAGGGACCAAATTCAGATATTTTTACAAAGTATGATGGCCCCATCTTATAGTTTATAGACTGCAAGGACTAAAATTGTTGCTTTTGAAAAACTATAGGGACCAAATTTGGAGTTTACTGTGCTATATATTTACTTTATGATGTCATTTTATATTATATTTTGTCTCAATTATCTATGATTAAACCAAAATTGAAGAAAAAAGATGTAATAGATATCTTATTGGAATATCAATAAACATTTTGGTTATAGTAATTAAAAAAATCCAAAAATATAATGATTATTTTATCTATTTACAACAAGAGAATCTGGTTTTTTCCAAAGTGAATAATAATCTGTAAGACAAAAGTTAGTTTGATCAAAAGCAGATACCTGACAAACTACCTTTGGTAATAATAACAGAATCTGGACCTTTTTTAAAGTGAATAATAATATGTAAGATAAAAGTTATAGTTTGATGAAAAGCAGATACCTGAGAAACTAATGTTGGTAAATTGGTCCAAGTCAACTGTTACTCATGTTTCTAGAGAAAATGGGTTTGACAAAGTCGGCATATTCCTACCTATACAAGGGAAGTACCCGGTTAGTAAATTGTTCAATCTATTCTAGGTTTGGAAAAAATTTGGCGTTTTTTTGCATAAAGCTCCCCTCTTATTGAATAAGTTACTTTTTATATCATTAAACCACTATCAAACAGTCATGTGCTGACCGAAGAAGTTGTGAGTTCGATTAAGCTCATTAAGTTGCTAACAAGCATGTCCTTAGTCTTTTGTTGAAAATAGTTTGTCGTGCAAGAGTATTTGAGCTGCTGAGGTTCAAAGTATCCAACCAAAATTTGAAATCTTTAGTTTTCTTAATAACAAACTGATACTAGAAGATATCATATTCAAATTTGGCCCTAAACGAATTACTTCGGTGTGGACCAGGTGACTTTAGACAATCAAGCATCAACAATCTTGGACTTCAAGACCAACCTGCAAGGTTTATTTATTATGTGTATATGATGGGAGCAACGGTATGTCAAATCTTTAGCAATATTATGCACATATTCATATCAATTGGTCTAACCTCCTCGTGGCAAATGTTTTTTTAAATCCACATCCTTTTCTGAAAGGTTTGTAGGCATTTTTCTAAATGGGAGAGACGTTCTTCTCTTAAGTAGTGACATTCTCAAACCCTGTTAGAAAGTCATGGATTTATAACGAAAACCTCTTAGAAGGTCATTTAAAAAGAGGACCCATTAAACCGTCTAGGTTTATACTTTATAGTTAAGCAGTGACATTATCAAAACCTGTTACTGAGGATGATTTGTATCATAATCATAATTTGAAGGTTATGGTCGAGAGTTTCGTGAAAGACTTCTGATGTCAATGACTGTTGCGATTGTGCTCAATTCTTGGTGATCTTATACTACAAGTTCACAAATAGATTATTTATGGGTACATTTTTCTGATACAATTATTAGATGTACTGATATTTGTTCCTTATAGTTGCTTTCTTTTCTTTGTCGTGCAGGTAGACAATGGAAAGGCAGATAGTGAATGACTCTGCATCATTGGGGGCTCTGCTGGTGGCTACACAACATTGGCCGCGGTTGCTTTCAAGAAAACATTCAATGCCCGGAGCTTCTCTATACGGTGCAAGTACTCTGTCATCATCTTATATTTTATTGATGGTCATTCATTGCACTATTTAAAGGATGGTTTGGGCCTTTGGGGATCCTCCTAAGATGTAGCTGGTTCGAGTCCTACAAGGCTACTGGGAATTTTTTCTGGCTATTCTCTAGATCTGAGATTAGTCGAGGTACGTGCAAGCTGGTCTTGACACCCATGGGTAATAAAAAAAATGGTTATTAATGCGTTTAACACAATTGATGACAAGTCAATTGTGTAATATGATAATTTGAAATCTTAGATTGAATTGTTTCATTATTTGAAGATCGTTATAGATTACAAATTATTTCAATTTTGAATTGTATGACTTTGAATGAAGATGATAATTCTTGACCAATTTCTAGAACACTGTTTATTTTGAAATTTCAAATCTACTTTTGTTTTCATTTATTATTATTATTATTATTAATTTTTTTTTAATTTTTCAAAATTACACGAAATCATAAATTAAATTAGGTGTAGTACTATTCATTTACACCAATGGAAAAAGATAAATTAGAATATACATAAAATCTTATATTTTGGTGTAAGATTTGGTGTTATCCATGAAGTAGATTTATTGTTTGCACCAAATTTTACATCAGCTTTTATAATTTAATGTTAATCATTTAGATCCTCCGTAGTATTACAGCGGCCATCTAGAAACGGAAGACTTCCGAACTCGCAGAAGATCTTTGTTTATGAACCATAGTAGAAAAACTACTCATTTGACTTATTACCCATTTTGACCTGATATTCAATCTCATTTTGCCATTTCTTTATCTTGCGTCAAGTCTTAGGTGGGTTGTTTAGTGACACAGCATAGGCCCTCGCAAGTCGCACCCGACCCTTCGCCTGTAAAGAAGTTGGATACCACCAGGCCATTGATTCTATGGTACTTCATGTTGAATTTTATTAGTGTCGAGCGAATTCAAATGAAAACCAAGTTTCCGATAGTGAATCGGAGGATAAAAGATAGTGTGACATGTGTCCTTTATGTCCACATGTTATTCATCAAGAATAATGTGTATTATTCATCAAAAATAATGTGTATTATTCATCATAAACAGTGAATCAATAATTTAACATAGATCATGATCGTTGTATTATTCATCATGAACAGTTGATGAACTTCACCTTCGTTATTCATACTAAATGCGCTTCGTTATCCATACTAAATATGGACGCCAAGGACACGTAGTGCTACCTTTATCCTCTGGTTCACAGCTGAAAATCGGTTTTCAATTAAAAAAATTCTCTCTCTCTCTCTCTCTCTCTCTAAATGTGTGTGTGTATGTATTTCTCGGTTCTACATATATGGAATTTTTCGATAATAGCTTGTTATCACAAATGGGTAGCTGAAGTGAAGTCGTTGAAAGAAGAAAGTCACAAGTTCGAGCTCTACTACATGGATAATCTTGTTGGTAAATAAATATATGGACTACAACCCGGTTGGCAGTTGGTAAATATGTAATAAACGAACATCTAACAACTTGGAACAGGGAGTGAAAAGGATTCATAGAGCGGTCACCTATTAATTCTGTTGATAGGTTTTCTTGCCCCATCATCCCCTTTCAAGGATCGGTAGACAAGGTATCCAATCAAACTTTTCATTAGTATGACCTTATCGGGTAACATTATCAGCCATTAAAATAGATTGTTTGTAAGCCTCTTACTCGGTAAGCACTTATCGAAGAAGATCCTTGGTCCTTGCTATACCTCTTACCAGTAGCGTAATCAACGCCTCATAAATACTTACCTTGTAAGCGATTGGTAAATGGCCCCTAAGTTCATAAATGGTAGCCACTTGGGTTGTGGGGCGATGGTTAAGGCTCAGGGTGATAATGGAAATTTCATCTTTCTTAGGTTTGAATCCAAGCTTTGCCAAAGTACTGGTTAAGACATACAAACGATATAATTGTTTGTTGGAGAGTTCATTTTCCACATGGATTTGCCTCATTCTTTAATATGTGACATTTGCAAGCCGAAAATATTAAATTTACACTTGAACAACAAAACTGGTGTTTTTCGCACGTTTGATGTGACACTTCATGGTGGCGGATGAATTCACTCCCATCAAAATTGATCTATTTGTACTTTAATCGTCGACTCTATTGTCCAACTGTGGTAACGAACTCACTCAAAATGTTTGATTCAAAAACGTAGCAAGTTTAGCGGCGTTTGGCTATTTTCACTTTGTGCTATATATGTTTTATACAGATAAGGCTTTGGCTTGCTTCGAAGACCATAATGACCAAGGTTTTAAATGATATCAAGAGTGTAAAACCGTGACTAAATATTTTGAGTCTCTACTCGCTACTTTCTTGGAAGTATTATTATTCGACTCTCCATGTACGGAAATAGAAGTAAAGATTTACTTAGGATTTTTGGTTTTGATGTTTCTTTTAATGGTTAATTAAGTCTCAAATGTCGTATATAATTATCATTTACCCCAAGTTATTTAGAAAGTAAAAAAAAAAACATGTCTACAAAATAATGCGTTGTAACGCATCATAACACGTGACAATGGAAGCCAAAGCCACAAATCTTGACACCATAACAAGTTATTTAGAACCATGATAATGACCGTTTGATTCAAAAGCTCAAAGGGATTTGAATTTCGTTTCAGCTTCCTTTGCAACTCTCTTCAAATGCAATATCATTTAGATACATTTCCTTTTTTGCCACTTAAAACTAGCAGCATATCCAGAAATTTATCTGAACGGGTTTGGGTTTGGGTTTGGGTTTGGGTTTGTCCACCGGTGGATCAAAGGTCAACAAAGTCACGGTTTGACTCATGAAAAAATTAGCACGGTTCCATTGGGTCGATTTTGGAACAAAAACACATTTTTTCCAAACAGAATCGACCTTGACTTTTAAAATAGATACAAGTTGCCTTGAACACAAGATAAAAAGTAGTGAATTGACAGAAGATGGAAAATAATCATGAAAAAATAACAAATAAAAAGCAAAACAGGAGAAAAAATAACAAAAAATCTTATTAGTGGCAATTGTTTCTATAATTATACTCCAAGTTGTGAATTCGATCTTTATTGTTAAGTGAAGCATGAGGGCTTTTGTGCCCTAAACCGGCCTCTTGAGCCGAATTTTGAAAGATTAAAAATTAAAATTTCACCAGAACTAAGAATCGGACTCACAACTTCTTTTTCTTTTGCAATAATCGTGTGAGCGTTAGCACGGGATGTCATGCACCTCAGACTGAGTGAAGTCTGCTTCAGACTATTCAACATAAGAACAAGATCCAGTTAGCCCAAGACTCCAAAAAAAACATCCTATAGAACCTATTAACACTATCAAACTAAAACTTAAATTTCAAGAATAAAACCTAAAACTCAATCAAACGAACAGACTTTCTACGGTTCGCACAAATGATATATTTACTCACAAATGTTTATGGTATTTATGGGATGGAGACTAAGGCCATTTACTAAACACTCGCCTTGGTAAGCGCTTACTGGTACAATTACCTTACCGGGTGAACAAAACAAGAACCGAGAATCTTACCTGCCATAAAGGCAAGAATCGAGAGTCTTACCCGATAACCATCAATCCATGTTGATGGTTGGGAATGTTACCCCATAAGGTAAAAATGAGAGTGGTGAGTCTGATCAGTAAGCGTTTGGTAAACAGCAGCGTCATTGGCACCATTCTAAATCTTACCTGGATTCTATTGCTACCTTGTCGCAATACTAGCTACGACTAAAGAGCTAGGGATCTTCTGCCTCAAAAAGTGATCATCCTTGTACACCTGCCTTCTGATGCAATATTTTTTATGCAAATAAATTCCCATCTCTAGAATCAGAATCCACAAGGACAAACAATAGCAGGAAGATAAAACACCATCACTGGGGATACTCAAGTCACCAATCAAATTGCTGTGCGAAACTGAAACCATGCAAGAACTGAAAAGGATGCCAAATTACTACATTCAGAAGTGGGAACATCCATGATAATGCACAAGTTTCTTATAGGAAGTTATCATTGATTTCATGGTAGTTATTAGCACAACAAAACCGCAGGTAGACTACCAGAAAGCTAGTTGTAGTATCAGTCAACTACTCTCTCAAGTCCAGAAGGCAAGAACATAAGGGAAAATGGTCATAGATGTCCACTTGAGATCAAATGAAGAAAGGGGGATACTGGACCAATGCTTGTCTGACAGTGTTGCAAATGCAAGTGCGTTAATCAATATCAGCTATTCAGATTACAGGTGTATTCGAGTCAAACGTAGCTCAGCACAAGCTTGGGTCTGCTTCTAGGGGCTCATATAAGTTTGAGTGTTGATACACAAACTGATATTTCCAAGAGGCCAAGACTAGTCGAGTAAGAATATGAATTACGCTGTAGCTTGTATAGGCTCAATGGGTTTCTCAAGCTTGGCTCGGATAGTCACATGAGCTGGCTCAGCTTGGGCTCACAATAGGCACAGACTCACCAAGCTTTTCTATTAGCTAGCTGTTCCACATCCCCAATTACGACATCCTTAGCATTCCAGTCATCTCTTTCTTAGCCTTCTAACTCCATGGGAACTTTTTCATTTAAAACAAGGTCAAGGATAGTTGATGGGGGTCAAGCTTCTCAAATCAACCAAGGCTAGCTCATGATCACAAAACAACCAATGTCTGATGGAACCTTATCAATATACCACTTAAATGCTATAAAAATACCTAAAACTCAAACTTCAACCTTGTGGACCTCTTTTTGCATAAATCTTCACATTTATTCCCAAATGCTTATTGTATTTATGTCAAGCTATCTTTACTCGCAGCTACAATGAAGAACATGCATCATTGGCTGAGTATACTTACAACTAGCCTCACTATTCAAAATCTTGCCTAGGATTATATCACTAATTTGTCACAATACTAGTTACACCTTTGACCTTACAACTAAAGTACTCTGGATCTTTTGCCTCCAAAGATGATAGTCACCATCATGAATTACCCGATTGAAGATATGCAAGCATAATGCTTCTAACAGTATAGAGGCATTACAGCATGAGCAACCAAATGCAAGAAGCACAGAATGATATATATATATATATATATGTGTGTGTGTGTGTGTGTGTGTGTGTGACCATCAAAGCTAAATCAACAAGCACACATGACAAAAACAAAAAACATGTTCAAATCACTATTGTACTTCTTATCTTGCATTCAAGAAGGTGACAATAATCTTATATGAATCAAACAGTTATAATTATGTCAAGCCAACAAAATCAGAAAAAGCTATTCTTGCTAAAGATCACATAGGCAACAACATGGAATAAAGAAGTATATGCAACACCAATCACCAATGAAATGCAGTTCACAAATCAAAGCACTGGATTTAGATTACTCTGAATCCTGAAAAGTTCCAAGAATTGAACAATGCATCCAGCAAACCTAAGAAGTATTTGCAACAAATGAGAATATGAAAATACAAAATTTTGAACACACGCTATCATTAATTTCATAGTTGTTATGACATAAAATAAAATGAAAGTAGCATCAAATTGTTCCAGAAAAACTACTTGAAGTTTAAGTTGACAACTCACAGTGTATCACCTAGACAGTAGTATGAATGACAAAACATGATAGGATCCTTGATATGGAAGTTCAAAGCTCAAACTCCTCATCCCGCAGAGCCATCTCGGCTGCCTCTTCATCCTCATCGTCAAGAACAAAGTACTCATTTTTCTCAACTGGCCTGAACATGTAATACATCACCATATAAAACACAAGACTGGCTATTTCCTCTGCTGCATTAGCCACCCACTGGTACTTATAAGCTGCAATGGTCTTCAGTGCAAAAACAACAATCCTCGTAAAGTACAAGTACCCAATAACCACTATATAGAACTGCCTAAAAAGAGTCAATTTTGCCAAATTCCTAGCAGCCTTCCCATCAGTCTTTGAAGTTTCTCTCAACGACCTAATCGACCAGACAATGGGGAAGATAATGGCACAGCAACAGATGATATCTACCAGCAAAAACACTTGATTCCAAGTCACCCAATCTCTAATAAAAGGGCCGGTTTCCCCTATCACTATGGAAGCTACATTAGCCAAAACCTGAAGTGGGATCACAATCATCAAGACCTTCTTTTCCTTTTCTTGCAAAAATGGTTTCAAAAACGACCACCCGGTACCGATCAACACGATCACAGTGAACAAAAGCACAACCCTGATAAACTGAAATATGTAAAACAGAACATCCCATCCATGAGGAGTACCTGTTACCTTCACATAATGTTTGTCCTCCGCGGCACAGATCAAGTTAAGAGCCTTCATAACAAGCAACCCACCCATTAGTAAATGGATCCTGTGAACAGATCGCTGGTTTTTAAAGCATATGGAGATCCAAAACCCTAGAAAACTTAGATAAATGAGGGAAAAAATGAAGTAAAGAGACGGGAGCTGCGTTAGCCCTGCTGATAAATAGTCCTTGGTGCTGCCGTCATCAGTGTTGTACAGCTCTGTGTGGACGTCCATTGTGACGAGTGATTGAGGGTTGCAATTGGCGAAGAAGAGCGAGTACTCATTCGGGTGGGTCACAGGGTACGTTCTGTTGAAGGAAGACTGAGGCGGAGGCGAGAGATCTCGGAAAGTGAAGAGACGTGCGATGAATTTCGAATCGACGACACAGAAATTAGGGTTTTGTTGGAGTTCAAGGAGAACTTGGATTTGCGATTCTTCCGAGAGAAGGAAGAAACCAAGACGTGAGGGATCAGGTTGCGATAAGGTCGAGGTGACCGACACAGAGGAGATCGCAATGGAGACGAAACCCGTATGTGTGAATCCGAACTTCTCGAAGAGAATCATAGGACGGTTATCGGATCGGATCTTCAGAGATTTGATCTCCCCCATGGATGGTGCAGTGAATAGGAAGAAGAAGAGAAGAACAGCAGGGAGAATTTTTCCTAAAATCCTCATTTTGGATTCACCGGTGGCGGATGACGGCGGAGAGAGGCGGTGGTCCAAATAAGGAGAGAGGAAAACGAAATATTATGTTGTGAGAAGCGACTGCTTAAGGCTAAAATACAGATGGGAATGAGATGGCATGTGAGCCGTTTATTACAATATACTCAAGCTGATGTTAAATCTCAGCCGTTGGATCCAAATGTTTGCCACCGTGGACGTGATCTCGTCATCAATGTGTTGAACCGGATCCATACCGGTTGGTAGTTAGTTGCGGTTTTCATATCACCTTCTTTTTCCCTTTTTTATTAATACTTTTTTTTTCCTTCGATATCGAAATTAAGGAAATTAAATTTAGAGTAAACAACAAATTTGGTCCGTTTGTATAGCTTTAAAATTATAACACTATTATTATCTAAATTATATTATAAAGCATTTGACAAAAACTTTTAAAACTCATTGTTTATGTATAAAGTATTGTTTATTGATATATATTACTTAAAATTTAAGATTACAAGTAATTTTGCATAGGTACACTTATTAAAGCTCCATTTTTAAATTTGTGTAACTAACCGCTGATAAACATAATCAAATATAGGATAAACATCAATTTTAAAGATAGAAATCTAAAATACAATTAAGATAATCATTGAGTTCTAACAAAATATTTAATTATTGTCTTTATAAAAAAATATTATTAAAACAAAAATAAATTACTTTGTTATTAAATCTAAAATTAAATTAGAAAAGTTACATCAAAAAAACGAGAACTATTAAATAGTTAATTAAATATTATTATCGATTTATTTTTTTTACAAATTTTTATTTATCTTCAAATTGATATTTTAGTTCAAAAATAAAAACATTACCCTTTTCTCGAAAATCAAAACCACATAAAATCGTATTATATCGATAAAGACAAATAATAAAAATTAAACATTAAAATCAAGATTTATCTTGTTGTATTGCGCGAGTACCCTTCTAGTGTTTTATAAAATCATTTATATATTTGTGTATAGGTTTATTTCAAATTATAGATATAAACTGTTTAGAAATTAAACACATGTAATTATTTTGGTTATATGAAAACGGGTTTAGTTTATTTAAGTAGATAGGACATGGTCGTCTCTTTGACTTTGCAAAATCGTTTTTCTTTTTGTTTGGATATAATATATGTTTTATGTCGTTATTTTATTTGTGTAAATGCATGAAATAGATGTTAAAATATCATACAATTAACGGATATGAATATAAGTTCGTAATGGACATGTAACCCATAAGAGCATGTACGGTCCAATGAGTCACATCGTCAAATGTGCTTATGAGAAGAGGTTTATTTGACCCAACATCAAGTGTTGTTTTATTAGTGAAATAAAACCATTGTTCTTTTAAAATTAAAATAAAAAGTGATTTTTTAAGAAAAAGATTGATAAGGTAATTAATAAGATAATTATGAAAACTAAGACTATGTGATCAATATTGGTTTAGAGTTTCCAAGATATAGAAGGTTTTTATATGATTTTGGGTGTGTATATATATAGACGAAGAATCGTGTGAGAATAGAAGTTAAGGGGAGAAACGTTAGAATGTATTTGGACCCTTAATCACTTTTAATTTCACACTCACCCATGAATGGCGCTTATTACATGAATTGATCCAGTGTATCTTGGTGCAACGCGTTAGTATTGATCTTCAATTAAGATTGGTTTAAAGGTGGAGATTCATTCTTATCCTTCTCACTATAATTTTCATTCTCACTGGAACTAAACCCTCTGTGTGTGTGTGTAGAGAGAGAGAGAGGGGGAGGTTTAGGGGAAAAACCCTAAAAACAAAATTTAAGGAACACTCTGGCAATCATTCATCTAGACGGTATGTGTTGTGCTTACAAGTGAAGAATGATGTATACAACGACTCATTCACACGTGCATAACAGACTATAAATTAAAAGACAAAAAATATGGTTGCTCATTCACATGTGCATGCATGTCAGAGATTGAAAGACGATAAATACAATGATTCATTCACATGTGCATGCAACGCATAAATCGAAAGACGATGAATACGATGGTTTGTGCATATGCTATAAAACCTGAATGAAATATCAGTTAGAATTTTTGTTTGTAGATGGTTGAGTATCTTCTTTTGTAGGTTTTTTTAGTATTCTTTTGTAGATTTTTAGAGGATAAATAGAGTTTCTATAAATCATGGTGAATATCCTTTATTTAAGGGACTTTAATAAATAGAAATCATTTATCCATTAGTGAAATGTATCATTTTGCCCTTTTCCATTTAATAAAATATTAAAATTGCTATTTTTTTAAAATAATCATTAGATTAAAATAAATCGTTGGTTATTAAAGTATTCCTTAGTTTTTATTTTTGGGTTTTTCTTTGAATCTGAGCCTATATATATATATGTATATATATGTATATATATATATATATATAGAGAGAGAGAGAGAGAGAGAGAGAGTTTGTTTCAAATACAACTTAGGGTTAAATGCATAAAATAGCAACCTACTTTCATAAATTTTCTTATTATAGCATTTTACTTTTGTTTTTCTTTATTACAGCAATGTACTTTCAAATTATTTTGTATTAAGGCATTGTACTTTCAAATTATTTTTTATTAAGGCATTGTACTTTAAAAAATCTACCCATAATAGCAATGGGTAACCTGTTACCTTTTAAACCGGTTAACCTTTGACTTTTTTGTTTGTATGGCTTTAATGAGGTGATGTGGATGACACATCATTTTGATGACTTAACTAAAATTAAAATAAAAACATATTTTAAATTTTTATTAGTGATTTTCATTTTTCATTGTTAAGATCTAAAAAAAAAATTAATTTTTTTTACCTTTTCTTATTAAGTTGCATGCAAATTAAATATTCTTAGAGTAAAATATTTATTAAATAAATATGAAACATTATTTTCGAGATATATTTTATTTGTAAAAAAGGTAACTTTTCCTATTTTATGTTGTTCAAATAAATACATATCTTTTAAAAAAAATATTAACGAAATAAATTGTTATCTATAATTTTTTAATATTGTTATATTAATAAATTATTCAAAAAAAATCTAATTAATTTAATATATTTATACGTCAAGTAAAAAGTTTTTGAATAAATATAATATATTCTTTAAAAGATAATATTTTTTTGGTAAAAAAGAAACAATTCTTATTTTTTTTTCAAAAACACATATTTTAAAAAAAATATTAGCGAGATAAGTTGTGTTCTACTAGTTTTATTGATATTGGTATATTAATGAATAATTTAGAATTTTTTTAATTCATTTAATACATTTATTAAATAACATGTAAAATATCTAAATATTAAAATTAAAATACAGTGTTTAATAAGAACTAGTAGATGCTATAATGAAATAATTTTGAAAGTACAATGATGTAGTAAGAAATTACATCACTATAGTACATGTGGACAACCTACGTGGACAATGAGGTGGCATGAAAACCTAGTATAATGGGTAAATTTAAATCAAAAGGTTATCTAATACTATAATGGGTAAATTTTTCAAAATACAATGTTCTTATAAAAAATAGTTTGAAAGTACATTGTTGTAATAAGAAAAACTGAAAGTACAATGCTATAATAAAGAAATTTATAAAAGTAGATAGCTATTTTGTGCATTTTGCCCTACAACTTATTACATTTGTACAACCAATGCAACCCAATAAATTAAAATATTTATGGAAATGATGMGAGTTCATTTATTATGATTTAAATATTTATGAAATATGAATACGGTTCATTAATTATGATTAATACTTTATAATAGGAAATAATCAAAACTTCTATAAATTACATATTCATCAAATTAAATAAACGGTTGAGATTGAGTTGTATTGATTGTACAAATGTAAGAGGTTGTATAATAACTCACCCCCCTCTCTCTATATATATAACATTGACCCATCACCCATATACATGGAGGATAGATACAAAATTGGATTTATATATGGATTCCTGATCACAATGAGTAATCCTCTATGATTAGGATGTTTTCTTCGCAAGGGGTTGAAAATATTAGATTCAAATCAGCTTCGAACGACTAAACTTGTGTGTGAGTGTATGTTATCGTTGAATCTCGTATCAAAGGCAGAGACCAAAGAAGAGTGATGGGGCTAATATGGGGTTATCTTTCAATGACTATCCTAACAAAGACAGTCATTTACTTTTGAAGAAATGTGGATTTTATGTGTAACAACGTAATGATCCAGTTTCAAGACAAGCACCAATACATCGTTACTTTTGTTTTGCAAGTTGATGCGTCATTTAGGTATAATTGCATTCGTGACCTTCTAACTTATTAAAGAAAAAATGGCTTAATACTCATAAGAAAATAATAAATTTAATCAACATATCATTTAAATTTATATGCCTAAATATATCCAAACAAAGGGTTGCTAGCTGAATATGTATATGTTAACTAACAAGGTGGCCGATGAACTAGTCATTTTTTTGTCAACCCCAAATTATACTAAATGGTCGTTTACTAATCTTTTATGGGTAATCATTTATCAGACGTCAGTTACATTATTGGCGTGTATCGTAAAGATCAAGAATCTTATCTGGTAAAAGACATACTAAGGACTAAGAATCATATCTAATGAGTGAAACAACTTTTACCCAGTAAACACTTGTCAGGTAAAATATGCTTACCATAATCCATTTTTCATGATCGAGAATATTACCCAAAAAAATAAATAAAAATTGGTAACTCTTATTGGTAAACAGTTACCTGGTAAGCGTTTGGTAAAACACCTCAACTATAAATTAGCAAAAATAAAGTATATTTTGGGTCCTATAATTAAAAATATATATATAAAGAATATTTTTATTTCACATAAATTAAAAATTGACGTGGAAAATATGATAATTACATGAATTTTACTTATTTAATTGTTATTTTAATTATATTTAAAATATTAATTACTTACCCGAACCAACAATCCCACGAATCCTCCCTTCTGCAAACAAAAAGAAAAGGCTCTCCTTTTACTTTTAGACCACAACCCATTAGAGACATTGCACGTGCTCACAAGATTCCTTTGCCAAAATAATTGCAATTTTTTTAATTTAAAAAAAAAATTAAACTCATAACTAACGACATAAAATATAGTATTATTTCAGTATTATAAATTAAGACAACACGTATAAAAAAATACAGTATTATTTCATATATGAAACGTTCAATACTGTTTTATGTGAAGAAAAAAAGTTCTAAACATTTCAGATATAAAACACCACTGTATTTTTATTAGGGGTGTACAAAAAACCATCAATTTGCGAAACCCGCCCAACCCAACCCGCTAACAACCCAATAAAACCCAACCCGTCTACCCGCCAAACTGCCCATCCGCCAAACCGCTAACCCGCCAATTAGGAGGGTTGAAATTGGCTCAACCCGTCCAACCCGTCAACCCGCCGCTAATATATAATTTTTATAAAATTATATATATATATATATATATATATATATATATATGTTTATTATATATATAGGGGTTGGTTCAAATAAAAACCACTCAATTTGTAAAAACCGTGAAAACCTCATTCAACCAATCATAATTTTTTATTTTGTTCATTTTTTTTGTAATTATGAGAGGTTGATTAACCATTTTTATTGTGGAGGGTGTTAATCATAGATATTATTATCTTCATTATTTTAATTTTAGAGAAATACATGAAACAGTTTCATTAAAATTCCATTAAGTAATATATGAAATAATTTCATACCCACATATGAAACAACTTCATCAAAAAAAGTATTATATGAAACAATTTCAGAAGATTAACAATTTCATGAAAAAATTTCATAAGATTAACGACGGATGAGAGTAGTTTTTACGGTTTTTACAAATTGGAGTGGTTTTCATTTGATTGCTCATCTCTCTCTCTCTCTCTCTATATATATATATATATTAATAATGTATAAATTTTATATAATTTTTATTGATATTATATTTTGTTTCATTTTAACTAAACGTATAGGTTACCAAAAGAGATTCACGATCACAGAATGATGACAAATAATCTAATTAACAAGGAAAATTATTGATTTTATTTGCAACAACAACAAATTGATATGTTGGAAAATATAAATGATATTGATAGATATTTGATGGACGAATCCATCATCTATGACGCTTTTAAAGAGTTACATTATAAAAATGTCTTATCTAAAAGAGTTCCAATATGTTTATAGAATGGTTTTAGAAGTTTTAACAAATCCTATGATGCTTTTAAAATAAAATGTCGTATTAGTTATTTTATACAACACGACTTGAAAAAGTGTCATATGAGCATAGGTATCCTATAAATAGATGAGTTTACGGGACACTTCTCAAAATATTTCTATAAAATAACTAATACGACATTTTATTTAAAGATTATTTTAAAACACTTGTTGAAACGTCCAAAAACGTCCTATAAACCTATTGTAACATTTTTAGATAGGACGCTTTATAGTATGGTGTATAAACTTAAGTTTTATGAATTATTTCATTCGTCAAATTATGTAACTACTAACCCGCCAACCCGCCTCAACCCGCAAGGGTTGGGTTGGATTATACTTTTGAATGAGTTGGGTTGGGTTGAGATTTTCCAAACCGCCACAGTTAGGTTGGGTTGTAAATTGTTGTAAACCGCCCAACCCAATCCAACCCGCGTCCACCCCTAATTTTTAACACATGAAAACTCGATTGTAGGTTTGTACATCCAAATTTAGCATACAGCCTGCAAGGCTGCAAAGTTAAAGTGAAACAGCTAACTGATAAAATACGTCTTAACTAAAAAGACATATATGGCAACTCTTTGCTATATTACATATCACCTGCAAATATATATACATATGAACAGATAGCGGGTTTGATATAAGTATCGAAATAAGTTGCAAAAAGATAGCCGAAAGAGTGATCGGTTTCTCGAAACATCGACCTTGACTTTCGTTCCAAACTGACCAGTCATTCGTGTGTAAAAGATGAACGAAAATAAGCACTTTTGTTTGCAAAAAGCAACGATTTTGGACAAAGTATGAAACCATAATACAAAGTCGACCTTTGTATTTGACACATTTTGTCCAAAATCGTTCATTCTTGCAAACTGCAAGAATGATGGTTTGCTTGCGATGAGAAGTCAAATACGAATGATTCAGGAAGTCAATCACTCATTTCAGAAATGGTGGAATAAATTCCGTTATCCGAAATTCGGAATCAAATAGCGTAAAGTTTCTTGAAGTCGTCGTTCTCCGAACTCGAGTGTACGGAAACGGACCCCGAGAGCGACTTGCTACTCCTCGCTGACCGGCGAATACTTCTCAAATTATTGGCCTCGATTCGATGCATAATCACCCAATAACACATCGTTCCGAGGGTTGACGCCAACGTCACCGATCCAATAACCGTCACTCCTATTGCCAACCATTTCTCGTTTCCGACAACTATAAACGAAAGTGCAAGAAACGCTACGGAAACAAAAACACAGGCTAACCACATTAGCTTGTTAATAACCGCCATCACTTGCTTCTTTGCCCGCCTCTCCACCACCACGATCGACGTCTGAACCACCACCACCGCTAGCGATATGAAGAGGGCAAGAGAGTCGAAGATAAGGAAAACAATGAACTCAGGGTTCGGAGCTATGTTCGCTTCCCCTAAACTAGTATTTGGCGGTTTTGTTTTTGTGTCATCGGCATACTGGCCGGGCAACTGATATATGGCCGCAAAGGTGACCGTGGCTATCAAAACCGCCACAACGGTGGTGGAAGTGATTGCGTTATTGAGGCTTTCGTGGTGCATCTTGTTTATACGTTTTCCGATCCCTTTAACCCTTTTATGAGTTTTAAGTGTGTGTTCGAGCTGATCGTGAACTTCGTGTTTGATGTCACTTACAGTTTGTTTGAGTTCTCGAGCCGTGGAGGTCAATGGAGGTGTCTTTTTGAGGGATTTCGCATTCACGACACTGTGTTCACGTAAGCTGGTTGCGATTTCCGATTGTCCAAACTTCTCAGCAGTATCGAGGGCTGTTTCTCCAGATTTGTTAATGGCTTCTTTGTTGATTATTTCCTTGTGACTTAGCAGTGCCAGAACAATCTGCATATCAAGAAACATGGAATCAAGCAATATTCATGAATTCTTAAGAGTTTAAAGGTCAAAAAGACCAGTTTTGAAAACCAAATTCATATAAATTCTTTCACTTTTTCAGAAAATTAAGACAACTTCAGTCAAGTTCATAGCATACACTACAAATTTCCAAAAATTTGGATCCAAATTTGTAAAAATATTCGAATAAAATTCGAATCTAGATGATAGTAATTTGACCTTAAAAGTCAACTTTCTTGAATACCTCTTTTCGACCCTTTCGTGTAGCTATATGCAATGCGGTGTTCTCCTTTTTATCGACCATATTTATCAATCCGTTATCAGCTGCAATAAGTTCGTTAATGATGTCAACGTTCTGTCCCTTAGCCGCCATATGAAGAGCCGTTTGCCCCTTCTTATCGGCTCGAGTGGCAATTTCCGGGACTTTTTCCAGAAGCGCTTTTACAACCTCCAAGTGACCCTTTCGTGCACTAGAATGCAACGCGGTTTTAAGGTTGCTTCTAGCGATAGTGGCCATGGTGCAATTTTTGTCCAAGAGAAACTTGACCACCTCGATATGGCCTTGTTCAGAAGCAGTGTGCAATGCCGTGGTGTTTGCTTGATCGAATGTCATTGAAAGCTCCGATATGGCTTCCATAAGAACCTTCAAAACCTCTGAAAAGAAACAGCTGAATCAAGAACTGCATACATCTTGAACCTTTTTGTTTGGAATTCAAATGGGACTCAAAATTTGATCTTGATCTTGATACATATTCAAGCATTAGTTTTATATATATATATATATATATATATATATATATATATATATAGGGTCAGGTTATGGGGAAAATCGTAAAAAATGAAAACCAAGGGTAACCATTTATCTGGACGGTATGTGCATGTGCATACAAGTAATTTATAAGCAATTTGTCCGGTATGCACATGTGCATACAAACCAAGAAACATCTTCAATTACTTGAAGATGTTTCTTGGTATGCATACCGTCAAGATCAGTGGTTACCACGGTTCTTCAGTTTTTCACTTTTTGGAGGTTTTCCCATGAAGGGTTGAACCTCCTCCTACCAAAATATATATTGACACCTTTCTCTACTAAATGCTCTTTTGTAGTTAAATCTAATGGAATTCCACGTATTCTCACATGGTATCAAAGCCGATATCTACCGCTCTAGGGACTTGACGCTCTGGTGCAACTTGCACTCGTCTAGCTCCCACTTTGAGACAATCTATGGTCGTCTAGCCTCCATTCGAGGGATGCGTTAGAGACTCACATCTGCTTAGACTTGAATCATTTCTCCTATGCATATTATTAACTTATAGCTCAAATTTAATCAATTTAACCTCAATGATCAATAGACAGTTGCAACGATGTTAATTACTAGCAACCCCAACCAGCCTCATACGAAACACGCCCTCCTAGAAACCACATGTAAGGAGGCATTTCAGAGCTGATTCAGCGGTTGAGGCTAACGGAGCTACATGGAGGTTATTAAACACACAAAAAAAAACAAGAAATAAGAGCTCAAATTCGAATCCATACCAAGATCTCCTTGTTTGGCAGCGATATGGAAGGCATCGAAGCCGTTCTTCGCCTTGATACCGGCAGCCTCGGAGTCGTAATACTTGATCATCTCTTTCACCAAATCAACACAGCTGTATTCAGCTGCAACATAAAGAGGGGTTTCCCCTGATTGATTCGTTTTTGACAACAATTCCTTCAGTTCTTGTTCATCTTTGCCACTTAGAATCTCCATAGCTGTATCTACATCTCCTGCCCTCACTGCAATATGCAACGATGTATCATCTCTTTTCTCCATTGTTCTAGTTCTGCTTAAGCTTTGATGGTTGTTTCCGGCCACCGGAGAATCCATCTGATTGAATCAACGATCGGGAAAATCTTCTTGTCCTGATCAAAACCCCAATTCAATGAGTTTTAAACGATACCCATATCAATATACCTCTCTAATCACAAACAAAAATATCAAAAAGCAAATGGTTGCTTTTGACATTTGACACACAAAAAAAAGTCATCACATCGACCAAATTACTCATAAATATTAGGTGGGTTTTACGCTATTTAGGTCAATGAACAGAGACTGCACTCCAATTTCATTTTATAATTGAAGAATCTGTTGAACATAACTTAGAAATCGATGCAAACCAGTGGCAAAGACAACCAAAAGAAGTCAAAATTAACCTAACTTGAAAGAAGAAGCAGAGTTCTTGGATAGAAAAGATGATTCACAGATCACTAAAACATGAATCCTTACCTGGGTTTTAAAGAACAGATGTTCTTGATAAGTGGGATCACTCAATCCATCTCGGAAATTGTAAGAAACAGCATAAAAAAGTTATGGCGTTTGAAGAACAAGTGAGTAGAACCAACAAGACATTGGGGAGAATGATTGAACAGTGGAAGAATCAGAGAGAGGAGAGAGGTGATTTGGGTTTTTGACGATGAATTATTGGATTGAAAAACGAAAATGGTGGTAATTGTAAAAAGTAGGTAAAATTTAGTGTAGTAATTTGAAGAAAAGGTGGTTTATTAGTAGAAAGAAACATGAAGCAATCATATGTGGTGGTGGTAGTGGTGTTATTGTACCCAAATATTCGATTTCTCTTCCTCCATATGGTTTGACTCTTCGTGAACCCTTTTGAATGTTCTTTAAAATGGCCATGTGTCTCCTTTCCACAAGTTTCTTTCTTTTATCTTTTATGGTTTATCTTTTTACTAGTTGGGTATCCGTGTAATACAGCGAGAGCCATAAACTTTAACGATTTTAAAGTTACATTGGTTTTATAAGATAAGATTTAACGATGATATATGTTACACTTGGTCTTTACATATTAATACAATTTGAATAAATAAGAGTTATGGTTCCAATTACAGAATATCGATGAAAAAAATTGTATGACAGTTTAAAATCCAATATATTTAAAATCCAACATATTTAAACGACTCCACAAATGTATTCGATTTACACCAAGAGCAAAGAACCAAGAAACTTGAGTTTTAAAATAAACACTCAAAACCAATAAATAAAACTATAAATTTGACTGATCATAAGCCATGAAAAAACAAAAAAAGATGGGTTTTAGAATGAAATTTCAACTGTTTACCCTCTTTCTTGTCCAAAAACTCAGATTAAGGTTGAATTAATACATGTATATATATATTTCAAAAAAAACCCAATAACATATTAATTCAAAACATATTATACAGTGCAATTTGGACAGCCTAACCCCAAAATATATAGTATATGTATAAATAAATAACTATAAAAGTATAAATCGTAAATATTAAAAATATTTTTTCACAGTATATATAATATATAATAATATAATTAAGTAAAAAACTATTCAATATTGGACTCATTTCGAAGGTATTAACGAGACGATTATAATGGTGTAACTTGTTAAAATAAAAAATGTATTTTTTAAACATGTTTTAATTGATATTCGATTATGTATGTTAATTTAATAAAGGTTTAAAATGAAACATTTAAAAGTAAATGACGTAAAGTAAATTAATTAACTAAATAATTGATTATAGGGGTATAAAGTGTAAATTTAAAATTATAATTTTAAAAAAATCGGTTGTGAGAAGGTGAGTGTATGTGAGGAGAGGAGGGGGTGAAAAAGTGAAAAAATGAATATAAAGGGTATTTTGGTCATTTAGTATTTTAAGACTTTAAGACTTTTGCTAAATTTGCTTAATAAGATAGTATAGATATATTAAATGTAGCGCTGAATTTCGATAAGAAGGGAAGTTATGGTAGTCTTGTTCATCGGTTGACATTCATTGGGTGTGAGGGGAACCGAATCGATCCAATTATCCATTGAATGTTGGATTATGACAACTGATCCGATCCTATTAACATTTGATAATCGATCCAATCAAATCTGATGGATGATTAGTTCATGATTGGATCGGTTCAGTTTCATCCATTGGAGATGATCTGATGGGATTGGATCCATCCAGTGTGTTAATTCAATCCATTTATCTGACAATGATACAAATTAATTGATCACTTTTATTATGTGTTAAAACCAACACAAGGGAAGTTAAAAATTCAAAGCCCCACATAAAACATATTCTGATTTAAGCAATTTGAAAATAAATTAATTGGATGATAGTTGGATAATGGTCGGATGGACAACTGGATAGTCATCGGATGATTAATTAGATGGGTAATTGGATGTTGATCGGTTCGCTTTTGGTTGGTTCTAGACTGGCATCAAAGAACTAACTGATCCAAATTGGATGTTGAAATTTTCAATCTGATCCAATCCAATAATGGTCAGTCGGTTCTAATTGGATCGGTTGATTTTCTGCACGCCCCTAGTTATGATAAAAAGCGTAAGAAAATATGATAAATCCTAATTAAATGTAAATACTAATGAAGTGCACCAACATGCACCAGATCAATTTTCTTCTAAAGCACACAATTCATGGGTGGGCATAAGATTAAAAATGATCAAGGGTTCAGTTTTGCTACTCATACAATATTTCCCCGCTAATGTACATAAGGGTGTAAACGAGTCAATCTGTTAATGAGTTACTCGAGTTCGAACCTAATAATTCTCGGGCTCGAGTTGATCTCAAACACAAAATAAAACTCGTTTAACTTAACGAGTCGAGCTCCATAACACCAATGTTTGACTCGACTCGTTTGAAAACTCTATTACACTTTACGTGTGGAGGCAAGTCGAGTCATTCGAGCATACACTTTTATAAGCTAAAGATATTTATATTTCACAAATTATATGATTAAAATATAAAAGTCTTCAGTTAGAATAAATAAACAAGTTAATTGATCTCAAGCTCGAGTTCAAACATTGAAAAACTATTCAAGCTCAAGCTCTAGCCCGACTTTGAAAAAGTTATATCGAGCTCGAGATTGATATTAGTTTTCCGAGCCGAGCCCGGATAACCTGCTACTCCACTCGATTTTTTTTAAGTATATAATATTTATATACCGCAAATGCAACAAATAAACTCACACACCTTCCTCACCTATGGTGAGATTTGAACCCCTGACCTCCTAGAAGGCCAAGGGCTACGCTACCGCTAGGCTAAAGGCCCTTTGGTTACTCCGCTCGACTTGTTTACACCCTAAATACACTTCTGTCCATTAGTTTCCTACTTTTGTACAAATATAATACATCTAAGTAATTGAAATACATATTTTTATGGATTTGATTACAAATGTTGATTAGAACTCATAATTTTTAAAATTTGGTTTATCTTTTTACTTTTTATATTATAAAAATATATATTTAGATTGAAAAGTAAACGAGTCAAAAAGGCTGTTGAAAATCCATACATTTCTTATCAGTGTATGAACAGCTATCTTTCGAGCATAGGTTTAGGTTAGGTCTCAATGAGAAAATAAAATGGAGCACCTAACAATGCATCTTCACAGACCAAGAACTACAAGATAAATATGTTTTAAACAATTATTTCAGTTTATTCGTATTATAGATAAATATGTTTTAAACAGTTATTTCATTATTTTCATGGTATTATTTATAATTATGTTTAATATATTAATTGTTTGGTATTATATAAATGTTAGATACGTCAACTTGGCCATTCTTAATTCAATTGACTATTTTCGTCAATTTTGCCACTTCTAAGTATTATATATGAGTAAAAAGCTTCTCAGCCATCTCGTATGCGTATTAATTAATGCTTTAAAATGTTCGTCATGGCGACGTCGTGGCTGATGATTTGTATTTAACGTCCTCTTAAATTCATGGCACGCCATGGTCCAATGTGCGATTTTTATAACGCGATTTTAAGTTTCTGTTTACCTTTTCAGTATCTTATATTTTAGTTTTGAGTATTATTTTTTATTTTGTTTTACTAATAACATTTAATATATTACTAATCTTATTATTTAAAAAAGTATACATCTACAGGGCCATTATATGCATGATCTTCAGGTTAAATCATGCATTAAAAATATAAAAAAAAGGGTTGATGCTAATAAATATAAGAAAGAAATTAGTAACGTATACTGTATTTAAAAAGTAGATCATAACCTATAAAAAAAATAAAAATATGGAAACTAAACAAATACTAAAGCTAGAAGAAAATATTATCATGGGTTTTTTTTAAATTAAATTTAATTAATTTAAAATCTAAACATTTACTAATTTATTTGATTATTCCAATAAATTTAGTAAAAAGCTAATGTACAGATATAAATGTGTTAAGTGCTTAATTGATAAGACTTAAATATACGAGTGATAATATCATTATAGGGGCTTTAGTTTAATATAACATGATTAATGTTTTAATTATAATTTTATTTTATTAAAAATGATCAATAATTTAAAATGGTGGTCAATAAATGATGGGGAACTTTAAAAATATTCATAGCTTTAAAGACGATTAAAAAATAAAAAAAATTGGTCAAAAATATATATTATAATAATAACATATTTTATAATATATATTATTTGTTTCATACCACATTTAATTTTTGTTTTAGTTTCTACTTTGATGGCTTCTTCTTCTAGATTGTACTCAAAAAGGACAAAAATCAAAGAAAAAGAGATACTATGTTTAATATCCGCAAAATTATTGCCATTTTCTAAATTTTATCTAATAATATTTGAGTACCACTGTATATCACAATGGGTATCACATTGTGTATCTTTGTGATTACTTCGTACCTGCCGGATTTTTGTTCAACGGAGGCCGGAGATTGGAGGTCGGAGAGATGAGAGAGGAGAGAGGAGTTTTTTAAAAATACCTAAAATGTTCTTTAATTATAATTTTAACTCAAACTACCATAATTATTAATTTTCTAATTTATCCGTTGATTTGTGGTTGAGATTGGATCTTACAGTTACCACAAACTAATCAGTTCTCATTTGATTAAGCATATATATATATATATATATATATATAGAGAGAGAGAGAGAGAGAGAGAGAGAGAGAGAGATAGATGTGAGTTATTATGCAACCTTTTACATTTATACAACCAATACAAATCAATCTCAACCGTCTATTTAATTTGATAAATATGTGATTTCATAAAAGTTCTGATTGTTTCATAATATAAAATATTAATCATAATTAATGAACTCTAGTCATCTTCCATAAATATTCAAATTATAATAAATGAACTCTCATCATTTCCATAAATATCTCAATTGATTGGGTTGCATTGGTTGTACAAATGAACATGGTTACATTTGAAATATACCCTATATATATATATATATATATATGTGTGTGTGTGTGTGTGTGTGTGTGTGTGTGTGTGTGTGAGATGGATCATGCAAAAATAAGAGTTAAGATGATAAACATATGAAAGGATCTGAACCCTTGATCACTTTCAATTTCACCTTACCCCATGACTTGTGCTTTTCATGAAAATTGTTCAAGTGTATCTCAGTAATGTTGATATTCAATTATGATTAAAATGTAATATCCTTTGATTACTATATAATATCTTTTTGTTTTCATACAATAATATTAACTATTGTGATGGCAAAATGTCAAGTCAAATTCGCTGACTTATTTATTATGCTTGTTGATGATAAAATTTTATTCCTTACTTATCGAAGATCCTTCATTCCATAACGTGGTGTTTCAATTGATTCGATAGGCGTATGAAACCAAACTAAACAAATTCAGTATATCATATCTAGACGTAGGGATCTGAGGGATAAAATGTATGGAAACATTTCATCTACGTCAAACGAATGCGTTATTTTTTAGAAGATTTCAACTTGCAAAAATGATTTGGATTCTTAGCCAGATCCACGATTTTTCAAACACAAAATTAAGTCAAAGTTATGAATATTGCAAAAGCGTATAAAATGATAAGACTTTGATGTAATAAGAACTAATAGACAATTTCCTAAATATTTATAATGGAAAAGTCTAAGAAAAAAAACCCTATTTACTTTAGTGTTTAGAACGATTAAGTTTTTGGACAATTTTTTAAAACAAATAAGTTTTTGAACATTTGAAAACTTGTTGAATAAACCTTTAGACTTATTAAAACATTTTAAGTGACTTTCAAGTTGGGTTTATATTTGAGTTGAAGTGTTAAAATTTTGTGAGGATTTTTAATTCAAAATACAGTTGTAAAATATATGATTTGTTGTTGTAATAAGACAAAACTCATGTCATTATCGTTAACTAAATCATGTTTGAATGTATATATTAAATATGAACACGTAATTGTATACCAAACAAGAGAAAACACTAATTGACAGATAAATAAGTTATAATAATTTCATAAAACTATGGTTTTTAACAAGACCAAAAATATCTATATTTTAAAGCAACAATAATATATTGTATTTTATGACATATTTATCTGAAAATAGATGTAATATCTTATTTTACTTATATTTTAAAAGATTGATCATTCGTCAAAATATAAAACAAACTTATGTAACTAAAATCAATGTTACAATTATA
>NC_037538.1:5542410-5581600 GCF_001531365.2 Cynara cardunculus var. scolymus | reverse complement strand
AAATTTCAACTGCTTACCCTCTTTCTTGTCCAGAAACTCAGATTAAGGTTGAACTAATACATGTATATATATATTTCAAAAAAAAACCCAAGAACATATTAATTTAGAACATATTATACAATGCAATTTGGACAGCCTAACCCCAAAATATATAGTATATATATAAATAAATAACTATAAAAATATAAATCGTAAATATTAAAAATATTTTTTTCACAGTATATATAATATATAATAATATAATTAAGTCAAAAACTATTCAATATTGGACTCATTTCGAAGATATTAACGAGATGATTATAATGGTGTAACTTGTTAAAATAAAAATATATTTTTTAAACATGTTTTAATTGATATATGATTATGTATGTTAATTTGATAAAAATTTAAAATGAAACATTTAAAAGTAAATGACGTAAAGTAAATTAATTAACTAATTATAAGGGTATAAAGTGTAAATTTAAAATTATAATTTTAAAAAAATCGGTTATGAAAGAATGAGTGTATGTGAGGGGGTGAGTGTATGTGAGAAGAGGAGGGGGTGAAAAAGTAAAAAAAGTGATTAAGGGTAGTATTAAAGGTATTTTGATTATTTAATATTTAAAACTTTTAAGACTTTTGTTAAATTTGTTTAATAAGATAGTATAAATAATATATAAAAATATAAGTTTATTTTAAATGTTTTTTATAATGTGCTATTAATTTTTTGACCAAATAAATCTACATGTTCAATTAATCGATTAATATCGTATTTCAGTTTTGATTCAGTTAATTTATTTTTCGTTTTATTTTTTGATTCAAAAAATATTAAATTAATATGTTCAGTTAACTTAAGGGGTCGTTTATTAAACGCTTACCCAGTAAGTACTTATCGGGCAATATTCATCACAGGTTGAACATGACAAGAGTCAAAAATCTTACCCGATAAGAGCAGTGATAAAGATTGATAGGCTTACCCGGTAAGTGAGGGTGATGACTCTTACCCGAGTAAGTGCTTATCAGGTAAATTGTTGCATATGATACGTTTTGATGTAATACAATCTTATCCGATAAAATAAATTGTAGTGTTGAGTCATACTGTAAGCACTTACCGGGTAAACATTTAGGTAAACGACCCCAATGTTAGTACATTTAGTTTGATTTTGTGGATTTTGGGTAAGTTTTTTGCTCAAATGAATTTTCTAAAACATTTATTCAAAATAATTTTAAATAGGAGAGAAAATATAAATTTCTTCAAATTTAAAAACCCTCAAAAATTAATTATTATGAAAAAGAAATATACATAATCTTAAAAATATATTATTACATTATTGATTAATAAAATAATAGCTTTACCTTTAATTATATTTCCTTTCACATAATTTAGGTTGAATAAGAAAGTTAATATTTACTTTTAAAAGTAATTTATTAAAAGATAAATGTAACTAAAAATAACAAAATAAACTAGGGATGTTTATGAGTTGAGTTGATCGGGTTAATGACATTTGAACAATCCAACCCAATGTTTACGGCTTGAAAAATCTTAACTCAATCCAATCGAAACCGTACGGGGTAGTCGGGTTGATATTTTGGTACATTAAAATATTCTTTTAACATTGAATATGTTATTTCTCTACTCATAGTTTATTTTTCATCATTAACCATTTGATACAACTTATTCATATTTTTTACGTATATTACATTCAGTTAATTTTCTCAATTGACATATATATGTTAATAGTTACTAAACATATATAAGAATGAGTTATATAGAAATGTGAATAGATTGAAAATATGTGTATATGAAGAACGTACTGATAGTATAATTGTCTAATGTATATTTAATAAAATTTTCAACAATCATATTAAATCCAAAAAATAAAAGAATATCGGTTCATCGAATTGGGTTGAGTTTAAATAATAGTAACTCAATACCTACGACTTGTAAATTTTACAACTCTATTAAATATTAGGTTATTTCTGATTAAATTATTTCACGTTAGGTTGATCAGATTAGTTGGATTTTTGAGCATCGTTAGAATAGACACACATAATTTTTTTAAAATTTTAAAATTTCATAAAAGTTGATAGTTTAAAGCAATAAATATTCAGTGAAAGAGATACATGATGGACCCACGAATTGAAAGTGGCATGGTTGACTTGAGTAGCCGCCATGGCCCACAAATGATGCTATTTTATGCTTATTCAACACCATTTTAACACAATATTTTCACATTTTTTAACTGTATTGCATGGCAACGGGTCGGAATGGGACGGGTTTTGTAATCTCCGGTCTTGGCCCCAGTTTGCAGTAACGTCCTCCGGACCTCGGTGGGTACGGGGATTATCATCCCATCCTTGGTCAAATCTCTAGCAATCTTTGATAAAACCCTGGTCAAACCCCATAAATAGTATTCTTTAGTTTGATTCTACCGGAGATCCCCGGCCCCGACCCCGACCCCGGTTTGAGTAACATCCCTTGTCCCCGGTTTGAGTCTACCGGGGATCCCCGGCCCCGGGACCCGTTTTAGTGGGGAATCCCGGTCCCTGTTCGGATCTGATGAACCGGGTTCTTCACCGAGTCGGGACAAATCACCATCCCTATTTTAAACGGTGTTTTCTAAATTCTGTGATGGTAGTTATCGTCATGTGTCATAACTCTAGACTCCTCGTCTTAAACGTCAAGTTAACTCATGACATGCCATGATCTGATATATAGTTTTCTAGGATTTTATTTTATTTCATTTTTCTTTTACTTTTTTTAACATTTCAATAGATTCTTTAAAATATAAAAAATATAATTTCTTTAAAAAAATATCTTTATTGTTTTTTAAAAACAGAGAAGACTAGACAAAACTTCAAATGCAAACAAATAATATTTATATATGTCAAATACAACAAATAAACTTATACATCCTCCTCACCTTTGGTGTGGTTTGAGAACCCCTAACCTTTCAGAAGGCCAATAACTACGATACCGCTAGCCCAAAGGTATCTTTAACTTTTAGTTCTTTATTTAAAAAAAATTATAGAAAACCTCATGACGATGCTCTTAGTGTCTTATTTTTAGATTTTTTTTATATAAAACAAATTAAATTATTAAAAAATTTTGACTCATATATTTGATATTACCAATTTATCGTCAAAATTCACGTCTTGAAAATGTTGTGACCCTTAAGGCTTGAGAATTAACCTTATTGACGCGTCAAGTCTCACGTCATTTAAATCCTTGGTTTTAGGTAACAATGGTTAGGTTGAAAATAGAAAAAAACGAGACGTGTGTAAGAACGTTTATCATCGTCCCATTTGGTTTTTCCGAACATCGGAAAATATTGTTACTAGACTAACAAAATGAAAAAAAAAACATCATAAACAGAAATAACTTTTTTAAGTCTAATTAGAAAGAAAAAAAATGGGACTTTTCCGTTGTTTGCATCTCTTCTTTTCTACTATCGAGATTGTCCCATAACAGTAGAATCAATGATGCAAATTCCAAAAAAGAATATACATACCACATGAGTTGATCGTTTTTATAGAGAGAAATATTGGTGTAAAAGTGTTGTCTTATTCCATTAAAATGAATCAAAAAAGATACATCCCTAAAATATAATATTATGCCAATCTGTGACCAATATAAAAGGATCTTGCAATAGTTTTATATGCTTTACACAAAAAGTGTTTCTGGTTTACTGTTTGTAGGACTCACGAAAGTGGCTTCTTAGCGACTTTTGAAGCAAAAAGTCGATTAAAGCGTAGGGTTCTTCATGTCCCATGTCATATCCTGATTATAGATTCCTATAACCGACATTAAGAATGTGAAGATAAGTGATGACTTGAAATTATCTTTTAATTAGTAGATTAAAAATGATATTAAATTTGAACCATTTAAAACAGTAGTGTATGAGTTTTTTTCTTGTTAAAATCAGATAACTACATCTCTTGTTATCAAGTTATATACTTAATAACAAGTCCTGATGGAAATTCTACCATTATGTTGTAAAAGGCGACATTGGCAATGGGTAAAGGTAAACCTGTTACTCATTATGTTACGACTCGTTGGATAAGGGTATGGGTAAAGAAAATTTTATCTATTTATCCACTTATCCGTTACCCATTTACCCGACATTTTAATGGGTAGGGTATCGATAAAGTGTTTTCTTTATCCATTTACCCGTTACACGTGTGTGTGTGTATATATATATATATACACACACATATATATAATTATATAAAGTTAAATATTAATATATTTTTTAGAATTTTATCTTATATGTTATATAACGTATATTAATTGGTATTTAATTTTCTTTTCATAT
The DNA here is from genome assembly GCF_001531365.2 of Cynara cardunculus var. scolymus. NCBI lineage: Eukaryota > Viridiplantae > Streptophyta > Magnoliopsida > Asterales > Asteraceae > Cynara > Cynara cardunculus. The sequence goes on along the minus strand of NC_037538.1, from coordinate 5,577,305 downwards.
TCATCAACTAAAAGAGTAAATTAGGATAACCAAATGAGAAAGAATACGAGATTGCTAAAATAAATATAACACATAAATGTTGTCTTTAAAATTTCATATTGTTGTGTAAAATATCACATTATAACGTAGTTAAAACAAGAACACAACGTTTACTGGAACAAATTAAATATAAAATAAATATTATATTTATGAACTTATATTTTACTTATATGTTGATGTTTAACAATATTATTACAGTTCAAAATGCTTTTTCCCCCATTTATCCACTACCCGTTTCATTACCCGCTATCTTAGCGGGTAGAGTATGAATATAGATAATTACCCGTTTCATTACCCGGATTGGAGAACGAATTAATCAGTACACTACCCGTTGCCAACCTTTGTAAAATAATTTTGGGAGCATAATATATAATAAACTAACCAAAATACTCAACTAATTATCCAGGTAAACAAAATGACAATATATCAAAAAAGTACTTTATCGACTACGTGTGAAGACTTTTGGCTGATCCACGGTCTCTGACGTGACATTTTTTGTCGTTTGAGTACTACTTTTCATCCATCTTGTGGTGTTCAATAAGATCTCGATAAGTTTGCATCTTCAACGAATTGGAATGAATGATCATAATACCAAATTATTTTCATCAATAATATTACATTTTAAATCGACTACCTAAATAATAAACCGATAGTTATATTAACTTTTTATTTATTTATACATAAAAAAAAGAGACGATACAGTTTATATCATTTCTTATATGACCTTATTTTGAAGTGTATGGTACTATTAAATAGGGATGATTATGGATTGAGTTGATCCGGTTGATAAATTAGACCTTTAAAATCAAGTATTAATATTTTATAACTATACATATAGATTAATAGTTTAATACATTAAACAATAAATATATACATGATTTTTTTTATTATTATAATATTAAAAGAAGTTTTTAGTGAGTGGTTGGAGTTGGTCTTTTTAGTGTTCAAGTGACCTACTATTTTTATTGTTTTTAGTGGTTGGGTTGGAGATACGATAAGGACATCTCCAACCCACTACTAAAAATACAAAAACAGAAATGCTTTCATTTTCAACCCAACACTAAAACACTAAAAATTATAGAGGTTTTTATTTGGAGGTCAATAAAAATGGTATACTAATTAATATTAAGTTGTTATAATTATATATATATATATATATATATATAATTATAACAACTTAATATTAATTAGTATATACTATTCAATCTTAACCGTCCATTTAGTTTGATGAATATGTGATTTCATAAAAAATTTGATTATTTCATAATATAAAGTATTGATCATAATTAATAAACCATAGTCATTTTTCATAAATATTCAAATCATAATAAATGAACTTTAATCATGTCCATAAGTATCTCAATTGATTAAATTGCATTGATTGTATAAATGTGATGTGTTACATTTGAAACGTCATATATATATATATATAATATTAAGTTTTTATACATATATAATTTTATTATTATTATTATTATTATTATTATTATATTAAAAAGAGTTTTTAGTGTGATGCTGAAGTTAATTTTGTTTTGGTGTTCAATCAACCTACCATTTTTAGTGTTTTATTTTTAATGGTTGTGTATTGAAGATGGTCTTAGAGGTTGTTTGTTAATTCTTAATATTTCTCTTTAAGAAACAACTTCTGAATTGTTAAGATGCAATTTTTGGTTGGTAAAAAAAAAGTCTGCCTCTTAATAGTTCTAAAACTCTCTGAATGATTTTATATTTTGGGTCTCCTTTAACCATTCAACGTTTAATTTCATTGTAAACAATTACCAAACAATTATATTTCATTTTGCACTATATCATTAGAGTCTCTTAATCATGTTGATCACTTAATTATTCTGCACCAAATCATTCAGTATCTGCCAAACTACCAACTACCTTAAAATAAGTGTTCATAATGAAATATACACAATTTTAGACATGAATAATTATTACACTTTTTAGTTAATCAAATGATAACTTTATCCTTAATTAATTTACTTATTCTATCAACTCTTGAATATTTATGCATTAAATTAAGGGTATATTTAAAATTTTAATTATTTATTTTTGAAAATGAATTTTTATTGTATAACTAATATAAAAAAAATATAAACATTTATTTTGAAACGAAAAAAATATATTGTATATCCATTTAGCTGATAAATTTAAATACTGTATGCATTTTTTTATTGCATTATAAAAACCCTACATTCCATGTCAGTTCTGTGTATATAGTTACCTTTGTTTTCTTTTATCTTAAACGTATCATGTGACAACCACAAATAGCACGTTTAAAGGTATTTACTGAATTTTTATCTGGTCAGTGTTTATCAGGAGTCACTTATTTTTTTGATGAGTATAACAAAAATTGGGGGTTGTTTACCAAATGCTTATCTTAGTAATTGCTTACCGGCAAAATTCAACACTGTCACTTACTTATCAGGTAAGATTTTATGTCACCAACACGGTATCGTATGCAACAATTTACCTGGTAAGTAATCGTAGTAAGAATCATCGCACCCACTTACCAGATAAGACTCTCGATCCTTGCCTTTGTTCTTACCGGGTAAGATTTCTTGATCCTTGTCATGTTCACTCGGTAAAATAATATGACTTGGTAAACGCTTACCCCAGTAAGCGTTTGGTAAACAACCCCCAAGAATGTTACCTAGTAAGAGACATGACAAAGATTAAGAATCTTACACGGTAAGAGACATAACAAGAATCAATAATCTTACCCGATAAGTGAGATAAGAGATTCTTATGTGATAAACGATTACCGGGTAAAATACGCTTACCATAATCCATTTTGATGACCGATTGACTGGGAATGTTACCCAATAAAGTAACTGTGGGTGATAACTCCTACTAATAATTGTTTATCCGATAAGAGCTTGGTAAACGGCTCCTAATTTCATTCTATCTACCCTTTTGTATCTAATCGAGTAAACGAGAATATATCAGTTATTTACTCATAACTTATTCATAAGAATAATATAAAAAGAAAACACCAGATAAGACAAATAGTACACACAAGAAACGTTCAATCGTCAATAAAGACGAATCTCAACTATTTTAATGTAGAAAACTTTAATCATTTTTGTTAGTTTTCACGTCAAACATGTGGTGGTTTTCACGTCAAACATGTGGCGTAATTTTGATGGTATGCGATAAACATGTTTAATTTTGAATTGGGCCATGACGGGGCACAACTCTCGGTTTTATGAGGTGGCAGTTGCAACGACAATGTTGGTATCAATATCAACACGAGACGAGGATTGGTGGCGCTGTTATAAGAGACCGAGACAATACTGGTATCGTAATGATAAGTGTTAGTAATGTGCTTAAAAACACATCATTAGATGATAATATAAACTATATTATAAAACATTTGACAAAAACTCTTAAAAATCATTTTTTATACATGAAGTACTGTTTAGTGATGCATATTACTTAAAATTCAGGATCACAGGTAAATTGTGTATAAGTACAACATATTAAACCTCCATTTTTGAATTTGTGTAACTAACTGCAGATAAACATAATCATATACAAGATAAACATCATATTTTAAATATAAAAAATCTTAAATATAATTAGGATAATCGTTGGGTTTTAATAAAATACTTAATTATTATCTTTATAAAAAATTATATTATTAAACTAAAAATAAATTGATTCGTTATTAAACTAATAGAATATTTAATTATTATCTTTATAAAAAATATATTATTAAACTAAAAATAAATTGATTNAAAAATAAATTGATTCGTTATTAAACTAATAGAATATTTAATTATTATCTTTATAAAAAATATATTATTAAACTAAAAATAAATTGATTTATTATTAGTCCTAAATTATATTATAATAAAAAATTGAATCAAAAAAATTACACAAAAAACGAAAACTTTTAAATAGTGAATTTGATACTAATATCGATATATTTTTTTCAAAATTTTAATTATAATGTCTTTAAATTTTTATATTATTAAAAAATAAAAACATTATCACCTTCTCAAAACCATATAATATAAAAGAAAACAATAAAATTGATTTTTCAGTTTTCACCGGGTCACACCGCATCGATTTTCCTCTCAAGTCAAACTGCAACCTTTCGTAAGCTTATGACGACGGAGATTCAAATTCAATTTATATACAAAACTCCAATTTACATAATCTGAAGCAAAAGAAGATAGAATTAGATAGCATAAATCGTCTTTTCTTCGGCGTCGGAAAACTCCCACTGCCGCCACGACCCACTGTTGCTTTTACATTTCCTCCTCACTCTCCGTAGCTTCTTCGATTTCACCACGTAATACGTCATGCCACTCAGAACTCCCGCCATTGTCACCGCCCCAAACACCGTCACCAGAATCGCCGACCACCTATGGTGTCTCCCCACCACTATATACGACGACGATATAAATGCCACCGTTGTACACACGGAGGCCAACCACATCAACTTATTGATCACCTCAACCACCCGTCTCTCCGTCTTGATCTCCCCCCTCACCACCGTGATCTGCACCACCACCACCGCCAGCGACGTAAACAACGCTATCGCGTTGAAGATGAAGAACACCTTGAAGGACGGACTATGAACCGCTACCGCCTTCCCATTATCCTCGTTGCCGCCGGGTACCGTGAAAACGGCGGCGAATGCGACCGTGGCGAAAAGAACCGCCACCACCGTGACGGTGTTGGTGGCATTGTTGATCCCTTCACGGTGGAGTTTCCGGAGCTCCTTGGCAATACCGCTCATGTTTCGGTTTGTTTTCCGGGCTTGCTCGATCTGATTGTAGACATTATTCCTGATTTCTGTGACTGTTTGTCTGAGCTCGTCTCGTGGCTGGTTCAAGTCATTCGCTCTTACGGCCCCATAACGGATCAAATTTTCGATGATATCCGAGGTTTCTTCCGAGAACGGGAGTCCGTACACGATGTCGAGAGCCGTTTTGTGATCTCTCGTCAAAGCATTCACGTTCGTGTCACGGAGAAGTAACAGCTCATTTACTATCTGCGCAATTGATAAAAAGATAACCATAACCTTATCATTCTTGAATGAAAGAAGCAAAAGAAACACTATAGTATGAAAGAACGATGATAAATTATAGAAATAACAGCTCGGGTTTTCGCAAATCGTAGTGTTTTCCAGCAAGAATCGTGGTTTTTTTCCGCGATTTAAAAGCCAAATACGACTGTTTGAAAGGCCGATTGCGGCACTCACATATACGTTTGGAAGTTTAAAATCCACCCGTTTGCTAAAAGTTGATCAATTCCTCGACCCGTTTGCTAAAAGTTGATTAATACCTCGACCCGCTTCTTTCGTGTTGCTACGTGCAAAGCCGTGTTACCAAACTTGTCGGGGAGCATGACGATCGCTGGATCAGCCTGAAGAAGCAATTTCACAACTTCACAACCAACCCCTTTCACAGCCATATGCAAAGCAGTCTGACCTTTCTTATCAGTTCGTCTTGCCAATTGTGGATCTTTCGCAAGCAATGCACTGACAATGTCTTCATACCCTTGCCGCGCAGCTAAGTGTAACGCGTTTTTTCCGTTTGATCTTGGGATGTCCAGCAAGCTAGGATCTCTTGATAACAATTCGTTGACTACAGATGTATGCCCTCTTGCAGCTGCAGTTGTAAGAGGAGTCGCATTTGATTGAGCAACTGTTTTGCTCAGCTTCGGGTCGTGGTCCAAAAAGATCTGGACAATCTCTGCAGATCGTAACGTGAACTGATACAAAGTTCAGATACAAGAACGATAATCTCACATGTCCTTTTAGGTAATTTTATACTGTCATCCAACTTATCATCCAGTTTTCACCAAACATGAGCTTATCGGCTAACAACTAGCTTATTAGCCATGCAAGAACATGTGGAACCCCAGATCAATTGTCAAAAAAGCCTTTGGGAAGAAAAAGGAGGTTCCAACATATATTGAAAAGAAATAATCTAAGTCTAGCTGATGTGGGACTCTGATACACCCATTTTAATAGAGGCTAGAAAGACACAAATTGTCACATAATGTCGAGGGGACTAGACGAGTACAAATTGCCCTGCCCCAATGTGTCTGAGTCCCAACATTGCCGAACCTTAGCTCTAACACCGTGTGCGAATTAGCGAATATGTGGAGATTAATCTCCAAAAGAGAAGGTAGGTTCCAAAATAACAAAAAATGTTCAAGTCTAGCCGGGACGACTCTAACAAGCCAACAACTAGCTTTTCAGCTAAAAGCTAGCTTGCCAAACATAGACTATATTACCTTGGTGACCTTCTCTAGCAGCAATGTGTAATGGATCAAAACCGGACCTGTTCTTCAAAGCAACTCCTTCTTCAGTCGTGTATGGCAACAGTTCCTTCACGACCTCTATATGCCCTCTTTCTGCAGCGGTAAACAAAGCCGTCTCTCCCAAATCATTCACATCATTCACCACCGAAGCCCTAATCTCAGCCACCTCCACATCAAACTCTTCCCCTTTCGTAGTCCTCAGCATTTGCTCATTAATTTCATCAATAATCTGCTTGACCGCCATTACATCCCCACGCTGTGCCGCCAAGTGGAGCTCGGTGTCGTTGTGTTTGCCGGTCACCTGCTTCACGTACTTCTTCCTGCCACCCTGACTCATTAACGACGTGGCCGAACCCGGTCCTGATAGTGACTTCCCCGAATTGGAAAACACCAATGTCTTCCCAGAATTAGTACATGATAGTGATTTAACTGAACCTGATCCATTTAAAATATTACCAGAACTAGAAGCGCCCAAAATTTATCAGGATTTCATGACCTTGATAACTTACCTGAATTGGATACCACCAATGCAGGTGCCCTAGGAGAAGGAGAAGGGTACGAGTCTAGAGCCAGTGGTGTCCAATGGGAAGGAGAAGGAGACCGTAGATGGATGGGATTTGGGGATGAATCCAAACCCACTTCGAGGTCCCTCCCATCTCCTTCATCACAAGAATTAAGCACCAACAACAATATATTTCAGTAACAGAAAAATATTTCGATTCAAATTCTACCAAATCCAGACTCAATTTCAATTCTATAAGTTGCATAACAGAAAATTACACTTTCGATTCCTATTTCTATTAATACTCTAAACACAATCAAAATGTAAAACAGTGATACCAAATGTTTGTCAAAAGTTTCGGTTTCCAAATTTTAGATCAATTTGATACCCAACCAAACCTCATTACGGAACTAATTCAAGTCTCATAAGACAACATAATTACGTTTCTACGAGCGCATATGCGTGTGTGTTTATGAACGAAATCGGAGAAATTAGGGTTACCTTCGATGATGGGGTTCATTGTTGAGTAAATTATCGAGGGATAAGAAAATATGAAATCATCGTATGTGTGGAAGATAGTAGGTGATATTAGGGTTTACGGAAACGAAAGAACCGCCGTAGATGGGAAGAATGCGGTGGTTTTCATGTAAAATTCCGGCGAATGGCGCTGCCGTATTGAAACAAACAGAGAGAGTCGTCGTTTGGTTTTGCATTTGCGGTTCGCTTGGATTCTCCGTTTATTAACTGTTTCTAATAATATTTAAAGGTTTCGTCACGAGGTTCGTAAATATGCCATCATTAGCCCTTATACTTTTGGATAATTACCAATTCATCCTTATACAATTATACCTGACACAAAGTTTCAATTATTTTGTTACTATCAAATATTTAAAATACTTCCTAAATAAACTTCTGAATCAAATCATGTAGTTGAAGGTCTGAATCACTTTGTGAAGATTCTGCACCAAATCATTCAGCAATTGCCAAACAACCTCATGCTTATGATATATATACAAAGCAGGAGAGAACAAGGTGGCTTAAATATATACAACACATTCAAATTCAAATCATCATAGATGGGATTGAACCACTCCGTTAACCTCAACGCCAAGTAAACTCTACCTAGCATGTTGTTCGTAGGAGGCGGGTTTCATATGAGGCCGATCGAAGTTGCCGATAATTTAACATATATTTCTCTCTCAAAACTTGGCCTAAAATAGGTTATTATTAACTACAAGGGTTGCAGCGTAATGATTGAGATCCTGAAGATGTGGAGTATCCTATCTATATAGGGTTCGATTCGAGACATACACAACAATTATGACCACTAAGTTTACCACAACTGATTTCTTGCTATCGCAATTTATCGGGAGTGATACCATTAAAAAAGGTTATTATTACCAGAATGTAAAATCTTGATCTTGGGCCTCTCTGGTTGTTCTTCTTTGCCATCCCTTTGCTTTCCAATAGCAATCCAACAGCAATTCGCAAGTTGCAACATGAACTTCTGGCTTGTGATCGTGTTTCTTAAGTATTAAATAGTGATGATTTCATACTAAGCTCGTTTTGTCGTGAAGGCCATCTGCAAAAAACCAATGACGGTTTACGATGATGGAAAGCAAACAAGAAGCTTTCGATATGTCTCTGACTTGGTATGCTATTTGTTCGTATTCTCTTACAGTTTTCCATTTCCATCATCTATCGAACAAAAAGCGAAACAAACCTAGTATGTCCCACCCAAAGGTGGGATCGGGGGATGTAACCAGAACTAACCTCTACACCAAACGGACCCGGTATATCCCACTTGAAAATGACTTCCGATAAAAAATGGAACTGATGTAAATGAATAGACCCTAAAATCCCAAACGGACCCAGTATATCCCACTTGAAAGCGGGATCTAAGGGGTAGGATATACGCAAACCTGTCCTCTACCCTAAAGGTATATGATCACGTGTTTTATAAACGAAATTCGGTAATTTGATCCCATCTTTTTCCCTGGACACATTTTTAGGTTGTGAAAGGAGCTATTGATTCAAGTGCCACGATAGAATTCAGAGAGAACACTGCTGATGATCCTCAGAAGAGGAAACCGGATATTAGCAAAGCCAAAGAGCTGTTAAACTGGGAGCCCAAGGTGCCACTCCGAGAGGGTCTGCCAAAAATGGCGTCTGATTTCCAAAATCGCATCTTGAATGGAGATGAAGGCAAAGGCAACAAATGAAGATGAGAACACCACACCAGTATGTATAGATAATTAGATGCAACATCCTATATCTATATATATGTTCATTCCCTTGACAAGTTTTCTTCTGAGGATGGGATTTTGATCTGCATACAGAAATTACTAGCGACTCCCACGGCTATACGAATATCCTTAGTCCTTCTATGCATTTAGAGCTTATGAAGAGGTTTACTTTTTCGTTCTTATGCATCTTTTTTGACATTTTCGTTAGTGTAATCTCGAATGGCTTGATTAAGCTTGATAGATTTCGGTGTATAATTAAGGATTATATTTGTTTTTCAATGCATGACGAGAAAACAATATACGATCAATACTGAATACCTGGTGTCAAAACTGTCCTATAATGAAGTTTTGCTTGGTCTTCACTGGAAACTTGAGTAAGGAGTAGATCTTTTTGGAGTTGAATCATAGTTGTAAGCTTGAACTTGAAGCACACTCTGCTACATGATTAAAGAAAAACCTCAAAACCGTCTGAATTTCATCCGAGCAGCTGGATCTGCGATCCCCATTAACAAACACGCGAATCTCATGTCCAACTTCAATCCAACTGCACCCTGGAACCCTCTTCATACTCTTCGCTTTCATCTCCTGCCTTATCGTCAAAGCACTCTGCCATCTTCCGGCAGCCGAATGAGCATTTGACACCATTAGATATGACGATACATCCCTTGGATCCAAATCCAGAATCTTTGCAGCTGCAAACTCACCCAATTCCATATTCAAATGAATCTGGCAACCTCCAAGCAAAGCCTTCCAGAACCCAATCCCAGGATCAAATGGCAAATCTTGAATAAACCTCTCAGCTTCCAAAAACCGCCCTGATCGAGCCAGCAGATCAACAATGCACGCATAATGTGCAGGCTCCAACAGGCTCGGATTCTTGGATTTAGCCTCGTTGAAGTATGCAAATCCATCATCTACAAGACCACCATGGTTACAAGCACTTAACAAGCCAAGAAGGGTGACAGCATTAGGCTTCACACCTGTTTCTTGCATCTCATGATAAAAACCAATGGCTTCGTTGCATCTGCCATTTTGAGCGTACCCGTTTATTAAAGCGTTCCAAGAAACAATATTTTTTTCTGGTAGTTTCTGGAAGGCCAACAAACTGTCTTCCATGCTGCCACATTTTGCGTAAAACGTAACTAAAGCATTGCCAACAAAGATACCAATGTTTCCCAAAGTTTTTACAGCCGAAGCGTGGAAACTCTTTCCCATTCCAAGAGCTGCTATGTTTCCAGCTGAAGAAAAGACACAAGGGAAAGTATTTTGGGTAGGTGCAATACCTTCTTTCAACATCTCCATGAAAAGATTCACAGCCTCCTCGCTACGCCCCTTTTGGCTGTATCCTCCAATCATCGCATTCCAAGTTATAACGTTTTTCTCTGGCATCGTTGTGAATATCCTTAGGGCATCATCAAACCTCTCTTTCTTGATATACCCACATACCAAAGCTGTGTAAGAAACCACATTTGGATCGTGGGTATCTTCAAACGCCATTTGGGCTTCCTCAATTGTGTTTAGTTTCGCATAAAGATCCAAAACAGCACTACCAACAAACACATTTGACTCGAAGTTTGTCTTGATCGCGTAACTATGGAGTTGCTTCCCCAAATTAAGGTCCTTCAGAGATGTGGAGCCATGAATGAGAGCTACTAATGTGTATTCACTGGGTTTGATTTCCAACTCAAGCATCCTGGAGAAGACATAGAATGTTTCCTTGTGTCTATTTTGTCGGGCTAACCCACTGATCAAAGTTGTGATTGATACCACATCCCATTGAGGCAATTCGTCGAACAGTTTACAGGCGTCCGACAACCAACTTTTGCTAGACAATGAAACTCCAGATATGGTTTCCCTTTGATCAGATTTCTGGGTTTTAATCAGACCCGTATAAACAAGACCATGCGATAATCGAATTGATTTGAAGTTTCGCAGTGATAAAATTTGTTTACATGCTACTACCGTCCTCATGAATGGCTGAATGATAAAGGGTTGCTTTTTATCTCGGCTATTTAATTGAAAAGAGTGATTTTATTTTATGGTCCTCCAACTATTCTTGGTATTCAAAATTGCCCCTTTGGATGTGAAATGTGAAACTTTAACCCCTTAATAATAGATATTAATATTTTTCTATTGCGAATTAAAAAATATACATACACCGTCTTGGCGTTAAATGCCAGTCGAGTTACCTCTTGCGTTTAATAAGTTAAGTGTATTTCAGAAAGACACGATAAAAAAAAAAAAACTCATTTTAGCATGTAAATAGAGTTATTAAAGAAAATAAACAAAACCATAAGGGTGGTGCCTGATTGGTTTGAGTTTGGCTTCAAAGGTCAAAAGTACCTGGAGGTCACATGTTCAAATCCAAGGAGGAATAAAAATCCCCTTGTACGAATGTTCAAATGCGGTGACTCCAGACTATTTGCAAAGCAGGTGGTCGCCCTGGATTAGTCGGCTCGCATACTGTGTTGGATATTCAGGTTAATCCAGAAGAAAAAAAAAGACGATAAACACAATTGTTTAAAGAAGACATTTTATGTCTATTCATGACCTCCTAACTTCTTGAAAGAAAAATGGCTTCATACTCAATAAAAGGTAATTGATTTAACTCAAATCTCATTTAAGGTTATATACCTAAATATCTTTCCATTAAGGGAAGTTTGATTGGTTTTTCATTAAGTCCTGTATGGATAAAACTATTCGTTAGGACTAATCCGTCTATATAGATGAAAGTTTTTGTTTGGAAGCGTTTTTCCATAGATAGAAGGAACGTGTTTTTTAATTGGGAGGAATATGTTTGGAAAAAAAAACTTGTCTTTCTACATAAAACTTCCCCTTAGAAGCTTATTGAATTGAATAAAACACTTTTTATATCATTAAGCCACAACCAAATAGCCATGTATAAATGACCAAATAAGCTGTAAACCCCATTAAGCAATAACAAGCAGACTTTTAGAGTAATTTGATGGTTTTAAGTTGAACTCATACTTAATTGTTTCCTAAAAACATATCATGTTATAAAATTAGTTGTAAAGTTTGAGTCAGATCATTTTGTTCATAATGTCTGTGATGATGGATGTTTCACTTCATATGATCGAAACAAATCCGACACTGTGGTTGTGCACCCGATATGGAACAAAATTGCCATTTTGTAAAGATATTTGAAAAAAAAAAGCAAAACAGACAAAAACCAATAACTGAAATTTTAATTTATGATTAAAAAGATAATTTCTATAATATTAGCATAATCATAAAGATATCAAAATGGTAGTCAAGATCAAGTTGAATTTTAAAAGGCATAATGATCAACTTTGACCATTATTGCATAATATGACAAAACTGTAACCAGATCAAACTAAAAAATAATATATAATAAAATCAAGAATCAAATCGATTTAAACCATCGGTTTAGGTTCAAGTTATGTTTAGTTTCGAACCAATCATAAACCGAATGCATGCTTAAATTTATTCTAATTCGAGAATAAAAAATCTAAAACAACAAGATTTTAACTATGAAAAAATAATATTAGAATAATAAAAAATAAAACAATTTTTGAGAATATAAATAAATTAAGAACCAAATCAGAAACCAATTTTTAAATATCTGTAGAACCGAAAAACCAAACCATAAACGGCCGGTTCCAATCCATTTTGGTCCAGAGATATTTAGAACATTTCAACAGCTATGCTATTTTAGAAATTTTGGAGTGCAAAAGTTTGATCCGACGACATGTTAAACTATCTTTTAAAATAGAGAAAAAACGAGAAAATAAAAAAAAATCTTAATTTAGAAAAAGAAAGATAATATAACATATATGTCAGAGATAATATAACATTGTTGATATGTTGTTTGACCTTGAACACCAAAGTGTACCCATGCAAATTAATGGTCTCCTACCTTCATTCCAAGTTTTGGCTTGCATAGAAACCATCCCATACCTCCATTATAAACCCATCCTTTACTTCCATTTTCTTCAACCCTCTTGATTGCTTGATTCTGAAGCAAAATGAAGACCATAACAATGGCGGAAAATGAAGAAAACCCTAGTTTGATTGATAACATTCCGTACGAAATCTTGACCCGAATCGTCTCGTTGATCCCTTTGAAGGAAGCTGCAAGAACCATCATCCTTTCATCATCATGGAAGCACTTATGGACACCAATTCATGTGTTCTTAAACATGGATTCTGATCGAATGATAAGTCAAGAATCTGGTCAACAAATGAACCAGTTCATCTCTACTTTCTTGAACACTTATGAAAGCAGTTACCAGATCCTGAATCTTTCTTTGGTCAAACCAAAAGGTGTTGGTGATCAAGAAACCCTTTTCTTGAAAGCCATTAAAGGAGTAGACAAAGAGCTTCACATAAGCTTCCATGGAGAAAGCACAAAAGTGTTTAGTTTATCCATGGAATTATCTTTATGTGAGAATGACCACTTCCGTTCTCTGAAGACCCTCCACCTCAGATCCATCACCAGTCTGGCTGGAAGTTTCCTCCCGGCGCTGCTCTCCGGTTGCCGGAATCTTGAAACTCTAAGTCTTAAATATTGCAGCGGGTTACAAGATATTGATCTGAAAACACATGACAGCTGCTTGTTGCAGAAGTTTGTGGTTTTAGATTGTGAAAAGATGGCAAAAGTCACCATTTCATCAGCTCCAAATCTTAAATGTTTCGTGTACAGAGGAACCCTAGTGAAAATTGTGGTTAAAAACGTACCAAAACTGTGTGATGTTACCCTAAACTTGAAGGGTATTCCTGACCTACGTGATCACAGTGATTTTGATTCATGTGAAGATGATCTTGTTCCCCTTCTTGCCTCTCTTACGGACATTGAGGTTCTCACTCTAAGTGGCTGGCTTCTTGAGGTATGTTATAACGTACTTTCAAAACTTCCATTTTGGTACATAAGATGTAAAGTTGTAAACATTCAAGTATTCGAATAACCGGTTGAAACATTAACCGGTTATCATAAAAAACAAATTTTTACTGGTTTTTTATGCTAATTTTGATTAATAATTAAACATTAGTTTTAACAAACTTTATATTTATTTTTGAGATATATTATTGATTTTAAACTAATTTAGTTAAATTTATATTTTGATCGGACAAAAAGTGGTTGTGTACAAAAGGAGTAGCATCTGATGACTTGCAATTCAAGTTTGACAAGTTAAAGGAGCTTTCATGGATTGATGGTTGCTTGAACAAACAAAAGAGGGATGCACTTGCTTGCTTCTTAAGCTTCACACCATCCTTGGAAAACTTGTTCATCAAGGTTCATTTTGATCTTAATTACACTTTCGTATTAATCGATAACCGAAAAACCTTTAATTTCTGTCTTAATTGGTTATGATTTGTTCGATCTCTTAAACCAGATTGACGAAAAATGGAGTACAATACCAAGTCCACATTTTCACCGATCTTGGCCACAAGTTTGGACTGCAAACCCGAATGATTCGCAACTCGAGCATCTGAAAATGGTTAAGTTTTTTGGGTTCGAGATCAAAGAAGAAAATGAAAATTTGGTGTGGTTGATGGATTTCTTGCTGAGAAAAGCCATAGCCATCAAGAAAATGAGTGTTGCAGAACCTGAAAACAAGGTTTCATGGTGGGTAGCTAAAGTTCCTCAAAGCCACTTGAAGAAGATGACATCAACAACAAGTAGCTGCTACTCTTCTAAATCTTCTCGAATCTTGTCCTTAAACGATAAATCTTGTTTTCGGTTGACAGAAGTTCAATGACAACGAAAAATTGATGTTATAGATACGGATTTTCGAGGCAAAGAAAATGTAGTTTAAACATGTTTTGAGACACTTTATTTTCCGTTTGAGCTTTTATGTTTGACCCATCATCTTTTTTCAGTGCGTAACTGGATCAGTAATCAGTCAAAATGTTTTGGAAGGTCAATGTCCTTTTCATAATTGACATTGTCACTTGGGTTGTTTCAGAGCCAATATCTACCATTCAGGACAATCTAATGACGTGTTGGTATCAGAGCACATGTCTATCATTCTAGACAATTTGTACTCGTCTAGTAAAAAATCGTGTCAATGAGAACTCATTTCGTCAAGATACGACATTTTATTTCATGCATCAAACCATAAACTCTGTTTTAGATGGATCATCATTCCCTGCTATAAACTTATCAGACATATGGGAGTAATCGGAGCACGAGATGAACCGTTAGGTTAAACCGTTCGTCTGATTATGGTCATCGGAAACTCCTTCATTGACAGTAGCAACCTCTGATGCTTGGATGGTGATGGCCTCATGACAACAGTTTTCTTCACATTCTTTCTCTATTATCTGTTTTTCTTGTACCATTTGCTCAGATGAAAGCTTATCATCCTTGCTTTTACCCCACACAACAGAATAAAGCCCTGTAACTATGACAATGGCTCCAATAACCCTGTGAAAATATATGAAACCCCATTAGATTACTTTTCAAACGAGCCTTTACAAAATGTCCCCAACATGAACACGTTTTAATGGTCCATGTCTAGACAACATGGGACTACAACACACCCCTCAAACAAGGGTGTGTCGAGTCTGGTGTTAGACCCTGACTCTTATATCATGTTAGAATATGTGAACTTGTTAGATTACTCTTCAAAAGAGACATTGAACAGAGAAGAGAAATGGTCCAAATCTAACCGATAAGATAATGAAAAAATACCTTCCAAGGTATATTTGCTCAGCTAGAATAATGGAGCCCATCACAGCCACAATGATCATGCACAATGGACTAAAAGCAGTCACAAAAACAGGACCTTTAACTCTCATTATCAGTCCTTGGATGTAATATGCTAGACCAGAACATACAATGCCCTGCAAACACAACACAAAATGGGAAAGAAGTTAGGTTCCGACATATATCGAGAAAATATGGTCCAAATCGAGCAGATGTATAGAACTCTTAACGATTTGAATACGTTCTCGATGTGATTTAGGTAGACTTACGCTGTAGAGAGTTGCTACTAGTGACATATCCCAGTTTATAGCCCAGACTGTCGCTTTTCCGCCCTCCATTATCAACGCCACTATCACTCCTTCGACTGATCCCAACAAGCATATCCAAGCGGTTAGAGAAAGCTCGGCAGGATAAGACTTTAACGTGATTGCCTATAGGTACACGCAATGAGTTAGAGATCCGAAAAGCCAAGAAACATCTATGATCGAGCTATTATTACCATTGAAGTCGCACAAAACAGCTAGATTTGAACCATTTATCCACCTTATATGTTGGAACCTCACCTTTCTACTAAATGGTTCAAATCTAGCTGATGTGACGTGGGACTCTAACATATTCTCATGATGTTTGTAGGGATTAAGAATCTCACTTGCAGAACCATAAAAGCAGACCAACTGAAGCATCCAACTATGATCATAAAAGCACCCATGAGAGAATTATGGAGATCTGCATCTACCCCAGTACTGTTTACATGAGATTGATGGTGTGTTCTTCCTTTTGTCCAAAATAGCTCCAAAACTGGGCCTTTCATAAGGGTCATCATCATGGCTCCTGCTAGAGTTGTTACAGTCCCGATTACCTTCGCTTGGCTTCGGATGCTCTTCAGGTTTAGCTTCTCGAGTCTGAGAGAGTTGAGCCGAATTCAGAATGCATAAATGTTCTAATAGACTTGTTATACAGTAGGGGCTGGGGCTATTTGGTTGGTTTTCATTAATTACCTGTATCGATAAACCTGTCTGTAGATTACTCTGACTATATAGATTGAGAAGGTTTTTGTTTGAAATGGTCTTTTCATAGATGCAAGAAGCGTGTTTTTTAATTGATAGGGGTAGGTTCGAAAAAAAACTTTTGCTTTCTACTTACTGAATAAACCATTTTCTATATCTTTAAGCCTCTGTTACACAATCATGTATAGCTAACCGAAAAGTTGTGTCTCATTAAGCTCATTAAGCTGCTAAGAAATAGGCCCTTAAGTTTAGAGGACAAAACAATTGCTAAGACACTTTCGAAATAAAATATCTTATTATTTTTTATATGACATTTTTGAAAAGTGTCATATAAACACATTTTCTTAAAAACACTTGTTTTTTCAAATAATATATATGAAATACTAATGAGATGTTTTATCTCGAAAATGTTGGGACATCCAAAAACGTCTTATCAACTAAATGTAACACCTTTATATAAGATGCATAATTGTTTGGTCCTATAAACTTAATTTTAATTAGGATATTTAGACATATTTGATGTTCTATAAAACCAATTTCGTTGTAATGTTGTGGATGTTAAAAAAAATACTGACTTTAGAACGCATGCCATCACAAACGTTATTGCAGGAAGAACATTGCACATAGCGGCTGCAAATGTCGCTGTTGTCGCTTTCATCCCCATGAAATAAAGGTTTTGATCGATAACCGGCCTGCAAATTAAGAGTCGTGAAAGCTCGTTATTCGATCATCGAATTAAACATCTCACACACTGTTCTTGTTAACGACTGAAAACTTACTCGAGTAATGCAAGAATCATAAGCTTAATGAAGATCGAGCGTGTCATCTTTGGCCTTATTTTCCTGGTTTCAATGAAGCATATATGTTTTAATTAACACGAATGCATATAGATATATGACACGGGTCATTTGAGAACTATATATACTTTGAGAACCAACTATTCATGAATTATTCTTGACGAACTGATGAAAAAACAAATTAAATGCATGATATTCATTGATGAATACAATTTTCAAAATATTTATAGTCCATAAATGAAATTTCTGACAGATATGTGAACGGAGATAAGTAAAGACTTGTCAAAAATAATGGCGAAAGGGGTCATGACGAGGGTGGCAACAGCATGGCGATAAACAACAAATGCATAATTGCTCATCCCATCATTCAACGCGGCTTTAGAAATGACATCCATTCCTGCAAACCCAAACTGCAAGAAAATAACAGCGAAAAACGGCTTCCCCCTGTTAAAGAAATCGCTCATACCCGCATCGTTACTCATCTCGCTAAATCTAATTCAAGGTTCGTGTCGATTGTGTAGAAATCGCATGCCTCTTTCTGTTTATATACAACGTTTAACAGTCAGATTTAACATCAACTAGCGTTGTCACGTACAGATGTTGACGAAAAGGTTGCAAAAATCAAAAAAATTAGCTAAAGATTTATAAACAGGTTCTTTATTGTAGTGGAAAGTCTCTATTTAAGCGACTTAAAGCCCAAGAGATCGTCTTTTTTTCTGTAGAAAACATGTTCCACACCAAACTAATGATAGGATTTGGTTAAGAGAAATATGACACAGAAGTACTTTAAAAAAGGTTAATCATTATTGTCCAATAAAGGGAGACGTTATATAATATATACAATTTTATTTGATTATAATGTTTTAGAAGAAATAAATAAATATATATATAGGGTTGGGTTCACGTGAGACTAATGGTTTTTCGTGAGACCCGTAAGACCAATTTATGTTCATTGATCAACTTTATAAGTTAATGATCTAATGGTCTATAATTGCATGATGACAATTTTGTGATTATTGAGAAGTCTCGTGGCGTTTATGAATGTTCAGATTGTAGATCTAATCCAAGGGTTGAGAATTTGGTCTTACGATCTCACGAAAAACCCTTAGGGTGCGTTTGGTTTGCGGGATTGGAATGGAATTGGGGGGATTTGGATTTGAAATCCATTCCAATCCAGTGTTTGGTTTGCTGGATTGTGAGAAATTGAAATCCAAGGATTCCTTTGAAATCCCATGAACGATGGATTTGGAAATCCTTTGAAAATACACGGGATTTTAAAATCCATTCCATATTACACAGCTTACATCGTCTCAATCTCCATCTCCATATCCAGAGTTAAACATCGCTCCATCTTCTCCCACAGCTTACATCCCTCGCCCTCTCCCGTCGTCGTCGCCGTCGGCCCTTCGTCGCCGTCGCCCTTCGTCTCCGTCGCCCTCTCCCGTCGTTGCCGTCGCCCTTCGTCGCCGTCGCAGTCGCCCTTCGTCTCCGTCGCCCTCTCCCTTCGTCGCCGTCGCCCTTCATCTCTGTCGGCCTTCGTCTCCGTCGCCCTTCGTCATCGTCGCCCATCGTCGCCGTCGCCCTTCGTCTCCGTCGCCGTCGCCCTTCGTCTCCATCGCCGCCTCCGTCGGTGGTCGTCGCTCACCGTCGCCCTTACCGTCGCCCATTGCCTTCTCCCATCACTCAACAGGTAAATCCCTTTTCCCCTAAACTATGAACACATATTAGGTTAAATATACAGATTAGGTTCAATTTTGCTGTAGTTCTCGATAATTTTGCTGTAGTTCTTGATAATTTTGCTGTAGTTCTCGATAATTTTGCTGTAGTTCTTGATAATTTTGCTGTAGTTCTCGATAATTTTGCTGTAATTCTGGATAATTTTGCTGTAGTTCTCGATAATTTTGCTGTAGTTCTCGATAATTTTGCTGTAGTTCTCGATAATTATCAATTGAGTAAGGAGACCCAATACTACAAATCCTACAAACCAAACAGATGATGGATTTTAAATCCAATCCAATCCAAATCCCATGGAATCCAAATCCCTCCTGGGAATCCAAATCCCTCAAAAACATTCCTGCAAACCAAACGCACCCTTAGTCTCACATCTTACGGGTCTCACGAAAAACCCTTAGTCTCACATGATCCCAAATATATATATATATATATATATATATACTATATTATAAAACATTTGACAAAAATTCTTAAAAATCATTTTTTATGTATGAAGTACTGTTTATTGATGCATATTATTTAAAATTTAATATTACAAATGATTTTACGTAAGTACAACTTATTAAAGTTCCATTTTTAAATTCGTATAACTAACTGCAGATAAACCTAATCAAATATAGGATAAACATTTCATTTTAAATATAAAAAATCCAAATATAATTAGAATAATTATTGAGTTTTAACATAATCATTATTTTTATAAAAGAATTAAGTCAAAAATAAATTACTTCATTATTTGACTTAAATTGAATTATAATAAAAAAAATCAATTAAAGAAATTGTACAAAAAAATAAAAACTTTTAAATATTTAATTTGATATTAATATCGATATATTTTTTCAAATTTTTATGATATATTCAAATTTATTTTTATTTAAAAGTAAAAATATTATTTTTCTCAAAACCACATAAACCGTATTATATCAACAACAAAAAAAAACAAAACATTAAAATGAAGACGTATCTCGCTGCATTGTGCGAGTACTCTTCTAGTATATTATAAAAAAGTAAGGTGTCATTTACCAAACACTTATTCGGTAAGCGTTTACCAGTAAAATTTTTAACACTATCATTTACTTAACGAGTAAGATTTTAGTCTAACAAAACGATATCATATGCAACAATTTACCCGGTAAGCGCTTACCGTCATAAGAGCCGTCGCCCTCGCTTACCGGGTAAGACTCTTGGTCCTTGTCTCGCTCTTACCGGGTAAGATTATTGGTTCTTATCATATTCATCCAGTAAAGTAATGTGATTTGGTAAGCGTTTACCCAGTTAAACGTTTGGTAAACGGCCCCCTAAATCGTTTTCTAGAATAAAACAATTTACTTATTTTTAATTTTTTTCAACATTTTATTTAATAGATTTTAAAAAAAATACCAAATCTTTTTAACGCGTGACTTTGAGTTTCCATAACTTATACACTTTTAAGTAGAATATTAATACATTGTAATTATCAAAACAAAATATACGTAATAAATATTTAGAGACGTGATACACTTGCACCAACAACACCGTTTTCTAGTTGTCGATGTTTATAGCATTATTTTTCATTCGAACCATGTTTTTGGACGTTTTTACTGACTTGATGTCGTGCGGGTTAAAAACTAGACCTCAGTCAGCCAAATGTCAAATCGAGTGGTTTCTAATCCTGCATCAAGTGCGTGACTAGTCTCGTGCAAGACTCGAACCTCCAACCTTCATATCGCTGGGTTGTAGAAAGAATTGTGTCACTGAAAGCTCATTTCGTCTACGTATGACATTTTATTTCATGCATCATCATACGACATACTCCGAATCATATTTGAGTTTACATACACTTAATCAGACATACACGAGCGATCGGAGCACGAGATGCATCTTTAGCTCTGATTGCGATCACGAGGAACTCCATTGATTACAGGAGCAACTCCATCTGATGCTTGGATGGTGATGACCTTATCATAACAATTTTCTTCAAGTTCTTTCTCCATTATTTGTTTTTCTGCTACCATTTGCTCTGATGGAATCTTATCATCCTTGTTTTTACCCCACACAACAAGATAAAGCCCTGTAACTATCACAATCGCTCCGATAACCCTGTGAAACATTAACCAGCCCCATCAAATTACTCTCTAAAAGAGCCTTGTAGGAATATCCCCAACATGTATACAGGTTTTATGGTCTGTGTCTAGCCAATGTGGGACTCACGCCCCCTCAAACAAGGGTGCGTTGAGTCCCTAGGTGGTGCTAGATATTGGAGCTCTGATACCATGTTTAAAGTATGTGGAGCCCATTAGATTACCCTCCAAAAGAGTCCTTAAGCAGAGAGAATGAAGGTTCCACCATAAAAAATGATCCAAATTTAGCTGATATGATACTCTTTAACGATATTAATTGTACCAACCAAGTGATCTGAGAAATACCTTGCAAGGTACATTTGCTCAGCTAGAATAATGGAGCCCAGCACAGCTACAATGATCATGCACATTGGACTAAAAGCAGTCACAAAAACAGGACCTCTAACTTTCATTATTAATCCTTGGATGTAATATGTTAGACCAGAACATATTATGCCCTGCAGATAAGCTAGTTGTTAGCTTATAAACTAGTTGATACGTCAGATGACAATGTAAAATAACTTCAAAAAAGACATGATGAAAATTAATTGGAAAAAGGTTGGAAAAAAGCCCTTTGATTTTATCGAAACGTTACTTGAAGTAGTTTTTCAAAAAGCTAGGTTATGACTAATCAAACATGGCTTTTTCAATAAGCTCAAAAAATAAGTTAGCTTATGGTCGTCAAACATGACCTTACACTGTAGAGAATTGTTACTAGTGACAAATCCCAGCTTATAGCCCAGGCTGCGGGGTTTCCCCTCTCCATAATTAACGCCACTATCGCTCCCTCAGCTGTTCCCAACAAGCATATCCAAGCGGTTAGAGAAAGCTCGACAGGATAAGACTGTAGCGTAATTGCCTGTAGGTAAACCCGAACGAGTTGGAGATTAGAAAGCCCAAGAAACATCTACGATCTAGCTATTATTACCATCAAAGTCACACAAATCAGCTAGATTTGAACTATTTATCCACAATATATGTTAGGAACCTCACCTTTCTACTAAATGGCTATTTTGAAGAGCAATTTAATGGTGTTCCAACACACGCGCACACATATCTATAGGGTCAGGTTCAGGGGAAAACCGTAAAAAGTGAAAAACCTAGTTAACTATTGATCTCTAAGGTATGCACATGAGATACAAGTAATTTTTCCGATAACATGCACACGTGCATAGAAATCAGCAAAACATCTTCAATTACTTGTATTCACATGTGCATAAGAAACAGATGAACAATTATTAGGGTATTTCTCAGTTTTTCATTTTTTGAGGTTTTCCCGGGACCCCGAAATGGTCCAAATGTATATTCTCATGACATTTACTATTAGTTAGTTGGGATTAAAAATCTCACTTGCAGAACCATAAAAGCAGACCAGCTGAAGCATCCAACTGTGATCATAAAAGCACCCATAAGAGAATTATGGAGATCTACATCTACCCCAGTACTGTTTACATGAGATTGATGGTCTGTTCTTCCTTTTGTCCAAAATAGCTCTAAAACTGGGCCTTTCATAAGGGTCATCATCATGGCTCCTGCTAGAGTTGTTACGGTCCCGATTACCTTCGCTTGGCTTCGAATGTTTTTCAGGTTTAGCTTCTCGAGCCTGAAAGAAGCGGAATTCCGAACCTGTTTATCAACTTATGTACAGATATGGTGCTGCTTTATAGAACTTGAGTTTATAAGACCAAATAATTGTGTATTCAATATTTATAAAGGTGTGACAATAGGGTTGTATGACGTATTTGGACATGCTAAACGGTTTTTTATGTCCTGTAAACTTAAGTCATATTAAGCAGCTTATTAAGACAATTAGAAAACCGATTTTGTTGTAGTGATGCATGGAGGCTTGTGCATGTTAAGGGATTTCACCTTAGAACACAGGCCATCACAAAAGTTATTGCAGGAAGAATATTGCACATCGCGGCTGCAAATGTCGCTGTTGTCGCTTTCAGTCCCATGAAATAAAGGTTCTGATCGATAACCGGCCTGCAAATTAAGAGCCGTGAAAGCTCGTTATTTGATCATTGAATCAAACATCTAACACACGGTTTTCGTTAACTATTGAAAACTTACTCGAGTAACGCAAGAATCATAAGCTTAATGAAGATCGAGCGTGTCATCTTTGGCCTCGTTTTCCTGGTTTAAATGAAGTAAATCAGTTTTAATCACGAATGCGTATAGATATATGGAGAGAAGATAAATATTTTGAGAACCATTATGAATATTGTGATATATATTCATTATTATTCAATAATGAATAATTGGTTTCTCAAAATATTTACAGTTCCTAAATGAAACTTTCTCCCAGTTATATGAATGGAGATAAGTAGAGACTTGTCGAAAACAATGGCGAAAGGGGTCATGACGACGGTGGCAACAGCATGGCGATAAACAACAAATACGTAATTGCTCATCCCTTCATTCAACGCGGCTTTTGAGAGGATGTCCATTCCCGCGAACCCAAACTGCAAGAAAATAACACCGAAAAATGGCTTCCCACGGTTAAAGAATCCGCTCATACCCACATCTTTACTCATCTCGCTATGCGATCAATCGAACAAGATTCGTATCGATTGTGTAGAAATCGTGTGCCTCTTTCGGTTTATATACAACATTTAGTAGTAAAAATAACCTTTCAATTCACATCAACTAGTGTTTCCACTTTATTATCCAACACACTTTTTCTATTCGTCCATGTTTTATAGCATTCTTCTTATCCGAAAAACAAAACATATAATTCATACGTTGGTATTTCCGAGTCAATCTCTCAGTCTCAGATACTTGTTGAGTAACAGAGTCACGTATATTACGTTATAAACAACATGATACAGATATTATCTTTAGTATAACATGTAGATTAATAAATCAGATATATTATGGAAATAATTGTTCTACTTTTTAAAACAGCAGATACATCATATATGAAGCCCATGATACAGGGTTCATTTGATTTGGCTTATTGATGATGTAAAGAGTGGTCAGCTGCGTGGAAAAGCACCAAAACTATTTTTAGTCAAAAGCATATATATTCCTATAAAGCTAATATGGTAATACACCTTTTTTTGCCATTTATATATCTGAATTCCGAATAAGCTACAACTCGTTGGATGATGACATTATTAGATTGAAAAGGAGTGTCTACGTTATTATATTAGGGGCCGTTTACTAATCACTTATTCGGGTAAGCGTTTGTCAAGTAACATTACTTCACCGGATAAATATGGTAAGGACCAAGAACCTTACCCGGTAAGAGCGAGACGAGGATCAAGAGTCTTACCCGGTAAGTGAGGACGATGACTCTTACCATGGTAAGCGYTTACTGGGTAAATTGTTGCATACGATGTCGTTTTGGTGGACTAAAATCTTTCCGAGTAAATAAATGTTTTCCTGTTTTATCCATAACTATAAGATGGAGAATAAATTTTTTATCTATAATTAAGGGTAAAATTGTCTTTTTGTTAATTGAAAAGTGTAATAATTATATATTCTTACAACTATGTGTATGTTATTATGTACGTTTAATTTGAGACGAAGAGAGGATATAAATGTACATGAGAAAATAAAATAGAGTAAACTACAAGTTTGCTCCATTTAATTTATCAAAAATAACAATTTTAGTCCTTGTGGTTTTGAAATTACAAGATGATCATTGTGATTTATAAAAACGTCCGGATTTGGTCTCTCCTTCTAACGACCATTAAAATTTTCATTTAAATGAGAAGCATTTTCGTCATTTTATCGAATTTTTGTCTTTTATCTAATCATATTTGACTTTATGATTTTTGTCTTGTAGTTTTTGATTGGCTAAAAGACAAAAAGAAATCGAAAAAATGACAAAATTGCCCTTCATTTAACGAAATCCTGTTACAACCATTAGAGAAAGGGAACAAATGTAAATGCTTATACAAACCACGATGGTTATCTTGTAATTTTGAAACTACCGGCTCGAAAACTGTACTTCATACAAACTACCGGAACCAAATTTGTAGTTTACTCAATAAAATATTATACTGTTTTAATTTAAACGTGTTTAGTATGGTTTTAGTCAGAGTTGTACATGGCTGGGTCCTAATCTTTTTTTTCATTTCCAAACTTGGGCTATGTTTTTTGAATCTTTTTTTAAATATGAATCAAAATAAAATACGTTTTCTATACGGTTGACGTTAAAAACTATTAGTTTCTTTTGAAAAAGAGAAGAAAAACGACGTATCAAAGGAAGGAGGGTTTATTTATGCATTCAGAATCCCTTCAAAAGTAGGATCACTTTTGATGTCTTTTTGTTCATTTTGGCTACAAATTCTAATTTGTGAAGAGTTTCTGGTCCATAAGTTGTTAAATTCTTGTTACTTTATTGGATGTGTTCCAAAATGAAATTGAAACTTATTACATTTAATTTATTGTGACAAAATTACAACCACTCATAATACTCAACTACACAATACAAATTTGTTACTTACGGGCGATTTACCAATCGCTGATCAGATAAGCATTTTACCTACAACAGTTACCTCCTTTATTTACCAATCGCTGAGTAGATAAGCATTTACTGACGATAGTTACCTCCCTTATTTATCTTATTGTATAGCATTCTCAACCATCAAATGGATTGTTGGTAAATTTCACTTATCAAGTAAGAGTCTTTTGCCTTGTTGAGTAGAATTCTCGGTCTTTGTTATGCCTTTTACTGGGGTAAGATTACCGATCTTGCAATGCTTACTCGGTAGGTAAGTGACATCTGAACCTTGTAAGCACTTATCCAATAAGCATTTGATAATATGATAAATGGTCTATTAGTTCAACAATTAATTTTGGTGCATAAGGTGTTGTAACATAAGTATTCATATGTAAATGTAAAGGGTTCGAATTTTATTTTGTGAATTACCCAATAAATCATACACGACACATTGAGAAATAATCAGAAGCTTTTAAACCCTTAAATTTCTTGATGTAAATAGCCGTTTTACCCAACTCAATTCACCTCCTAACCAACTCTCTCCCACACTAATCAAAAAATCAATACTTCTGCAAGTGCCCTTGCCGCAACTTGCAGAAGGGGCATTTTTCTAAAAAAACACTCAACTCAAGTGCCACTAGAGTTCCAAACTTGAGGAGGGCACAAAACTTGCGGAGGTCTCAACACGGTGCAAGTTGCGGCCCAGGCACTTGCAGAGGTAGGAGTGCTCAAAAACCCGATCAGCTAAACGCAACTCAACACGAAATAACTCAACCCGAAGCAACAAGATGTCTAATCGAGTTGTAAAATTTTTAAACCGTAGGGTATTGAGTTACTATTATTTAAACTTAACTCAACACGATGAACTCGATATCCTTTTATTTCTTGGATTTAATATGACTGTTGAATTTATATTAATATATACATTAGACAATTACATTATCACGTACGCTCTTCATATACACATATTTTCAATCTATTCACTTCTCTATATAACTCATTCGTATATATGTTCAGTAACTGTGAACATATATATGTAAATTAAGAAAATTAACTGAATGTGATATACGTAAGAAGTATGGATAAGTTGTATCAAATTGTTAATGATGAAAAAAAAATTATGAGCAAAGAAATAATATATTCAAGATTAAAAGAATATTTTATACCAAAGTATCAACACGACCAACCCGTACGGGTTGGGTTGGGTTGCACTTTGGTTTGAGTTGGGTTGGATTAAAATTCTTCAAACCGTAAGCATTGGATTGGATTGTTCAAATGTCTTCAATCTGATCAATCCAACCCATAAGCACCCCTATGCAAAGGTAGTGATTTTTGGTTAAAAGGTGAATTTTTTTCGTGAAAAAAGGCATGTCAACATCAAAAGTACTCTTTTATATGTCCAATGTACGATTCAACTTATATATATATATATATATATATATATATATATATATATATATATATATATATATATAATTCCCCTATATACACACCTATTATATAAAAATCAAATCAAATGATGCAGATGTGTATTTAGCAGGAAATAAGTGTTCATTTAGCCAACCCCTTACCCACAAAACAAACACAAACTGAGCATCAAGCAGAAAGCTTTATACATTATTTCAGAACTATTGATAAGACTTTATATCTTCTCATCCCACGATTATTGATATTTACTTTGACCATCTTTTAGTCCAATTTCTGTTTGTTTCCTTGCTTTCCAACTCCTCAAAGTTCCATTCATTTAAAAGTCTATTAAGGCGATTAGAAACACGACAAAATGACAACGATGTATAAATTGATATTTCTCGAACAACTTTAGAAACACAAATCCGTAAATGAAATTCAGAATACTGAGAAAAAATACAACCAAACCTTAATGACGTCATAACTACCCTGTGGATGTCGTAAACCCTGACCTCTCTTTTTCGCTGCAACTCGTGTTGTTTATTAAGAGCCACAGCATGATGATTTCTGAGAGGCTTGTGAACCCCCTGCTGCCTGGTCTGGTTGGTTAATCTTAATTGTCTGAGGCTGCAATTGAGAATGGTAAAATAAAACAAGGCTTTAGAATGAACAAGAATCGACCGAAAACAACTTGGGATTAGGGCAAAAAAAATTAACCTTTGTACAAAGAGAACCAGAATATCTAGATGCATTTCAAGTTTACATACGGGCTGGGGCGGATTTGAGACACGGGGTGCACGTGCTACCTTGTCGACATATTGGAATTTTTTTACAAGTCTTAAAGGATCATCCATTTTAATTTGATATGTGCTTCGCTAAATTAACAAAAAGTGGTTGCATCGCATGTGGTGTTACAGGTTGCAAGTTTGAATCTCTGTCTCTTTTTGAAGTTATTGATAACAGCAGCAGAAAAGAAAGGAAAACACCCATTTGGGTGTTGCAAAAAACCATTTGTATGTCATTTTTAATGAAACCGTACTTTTTATGGTTGCTTTTTGTTTTCATATTATGCTAATTATCTTCCGCCCCAGCTTGGAAATTTTTCTGGATCCGCCTCTGCATATGGGTCACATTTTTGAGTGATTGATAGAAGTAAGAAATATACATATATATATGAACGTACCTCGGCTTTTGAGTCACTTTCAGCCAGTCTTTGTTTTATATCCCTACCTATCGAGAAGAAGACCTCCTCCACATTCATATTTGTTTTTGCACTCTGTTTGAATGTTTATGCAGGTAGCAATTAGAGCATGTAATCACAAAGTCCAAATAGTGATACAAGTCTTACTTACAGTCTCGAAGAATTTGATCCCATACTCATCGGCAAGTGCCTGACCCTTTGAGGTAGGAACCGCCTAACAGTAAGATTTTGCTAAGTCAGCGTGAAAGATGATGGGAATGAGTATATATGCATAATTTGAAACTATATATATATATATATATATATATATATAAAGCATACCCTTTTGCTTTCGTCCATGTCAGCCTTGTTCCCCACGAGTATCTTGTTTACATTATCAGATGCATGTTGTTCAATGTTACGGATCCAATTCCTGATGTCTAATATATAAATCATAGTATTAAGATCAGTTGTGGTGGAGGAATGGTCGAGACATCAGTGAATGACCCAAAAGGAAAGTACAGTACCAAAACCCTGCTTTGGGGATGATAAATCAACACAAAGAGGTAATATTTTATATCGGTCAGTAGCAGAGAAAAGATTACGGAAAGCAACTTAGTTAAGATGAAAGGTATAAGCAATTACTGTTGAAGGATGATTCATCAGTAACATCATACACCAGCAGAATACCCATTGCTCCACGGTAATATGCTGCAGATCACCAAGATTAGTCAAGAAATACACAATTTACAGAAGTGGCGGTTAATCCATGAAGATCAAATAGAAAAACAAGGGCAGTTCCATAGGAAACAGGAGTTGAAGTGAGAAAACAAAAACTGAAAGATTTTGATCCTATTATCCTGTTAATGCCACCACCTACCATCATCATAGATACTTTATAAACAGTCAGCGTTTTGTTCATTCCCCATCTTTTTGTGTAATGGTCTAAACAAATATCCAAGGAAGCAATATAAACTTCAGACTATATATACACATGCATACATACATACATATATATACATATATATATGAGGGAGGTTCAAAGGAAACCCCCAAAAATTGAAAAACTAAGGAACACTCTGGTTATCATTCATCTGTATGGTATGCACATATGCATACAAGTAATTGAAGTTGTTTCTTAGTTTTTAACTTTCTATACACATGTGCATACAGGACATTCCTTACAAATTACTTCTATGCTCATGTGCATATTGTTTAGACGAATGGTCACCAGGGTGTTCCTCTGTTTTTCATTTTTTTGTGGTCTTCCTCTGAACTTGACCCATATATGTATATATATATATATATATATATAGACGAAGGATCGTGTGAGAATAGGAGTTAAGGTAAGAAGCGTAAGAAGGGATCTGGATCCTTGATCACTTTTAATCTCACCCCAGCCCATGAATTACGCTTCTCAAGGGAATTGATCTAATGCATCTCATTAAGGTTGATCTTCAATTAGGATTGATCCAAGGGTGGAGATCCCTTTTTACCCTTCTCACCATAACTTCCATTCTCACCGGAACCTAACCCTATACACACACACATATACACTTTTCTCTACCTCGTGCAAGGGAATCAAGAGATCAATTTGATGTCACACATTTTTATTTGAGGTGTAAAACTCATTGAGCAAATATAAGAAACTAGATGTGCTAAGATTTCCGCTTAAGAGTTCATATTATCATAGGAACCCCACAAACTTATGGTGTTAATTTACACAGCTTCATTGTGAAAATATTATAGAATTAACTATACAGCCATAATTTGGGGGATTTAGGGCGCGCAATATTAATTGGCAACAACCGTTAAATATCATTTGGGTGAAGGCGATAAAGAGAAGTTTTAAGTTCCAAAACAAGAACAATTGCAAGAGTGAGGTGCAGAAAGCTTTATGCTAGTTCCCTAAATATAGTAACTTAACAATCATATGCAAGTAATTGCAAATTAGAGGCTTTGGAAATATTTTTTACAATTAAAACTTTTGGGACCCTCCATCAAGAATTTCAATATTTCATATAGAGCTTTTAGGTGTTTGTTACTTAAAAGTATCATGCTGAACATTGACAAAATCATAAGAAAATAAACTCCTCACAAATTCAAATACTTTCTTCTGCATCTCATGGATATGGTTCTTAAAAAAGGTGCAAGAAATGGTTGTCTTCGACTTACGTTGACCTACTTTATATGGACAAGAATCTTTTTTTTTTTTTGACATAGATAATACCAATCCATCTACTAAGTTCATAAATAACTTGCTGAAGGGATAATATTCCCTTCAATTTACTTCCTGTGACTGGTTCTTTACCTAGCATAACAATCCCAAAAATATTTAGGTACTACTGTTCTAGCTGGAATTGGCACAAACAAATCATCAGTTTAATGATTCATCACAAGTGTAGTAGCAACTTTTTATCGATCAACCTGGTTCTGTATGTCAATGCCTGGGATTACACATGCTTAAACATGTGCTGAAGATGTTCTATGATGTTCAACCTACGTAATTGTGAAAAACAGTATGCCTATCAACCATTAAAATTTTCTTGTAGCTGGGCTTATTTGCTACAGGTCTGAAAACTCTAATTACATTAGAACGTCAATAAAAATACAAAGTGGAAGCATCCTTCTAGAATACTTACCAGTTGTGATTGTCCTGAATCGCTCCTGCCCAGCAGTGTCCCATATTTGCAGTTTGATCCGTTTTCCATCAAGTTCAATGGTCCTTATCTTAAAATCAATACTAAATAAGAGAAGGACCAAACTGTCAGTTATCAATAAGCTCTGATAGAACTTATAGTCTATATTCCTTGCAAGTAGCAAGACAGTTGAGGAAGTAAACATACGAACCCTATGGTTGTAATGAAACTAGTGGTGAAGGAGCCATCCGAGAAACGTAAAAGGAGACAACTCTTACCAACACCTGCAGTAGTGATTAAAATTAGTCATAACTATTTTGAGTGATTAAATAATACATTTAAGTTTGATATATAATGACTTCAGATACGAAAGACAGGTAATGGTTGGACCTTGGTCTTGAATTTGTAAGAAGATGCCAGGAAAAGGTGTCAGAAAAACTGTGATTCTGTAGCAGAAGAATGCAACCTAAATGGTACACAGAAGAATGTGTGATCTGATCCTATCTTACCCACACTATAGAAGAAGAGTCGGTTCCTTCCATTAAGAGAAAGCATACACTTCCATTTTTTATATATTCTTAGCTGAGAGTGTTAACTATGTTCAAGAAATTCCAGTTTAAATAAACTGTGAATAACTTTTACTGTTAGATGAGTTTGCAAGTAGCATCTTGAAAATTGTTCATACACATTGTTAAATTTGTCCAAGTGTTGGTATCACCATGCATACTAAATGTTGCCCTAGAGTCCTTCAATTAAAAACATTACATGCCCATCCCAACATTTTATAACCCGTTTTGCAAAAAGGCTGTTTAGCAGGTGTGCAGCAAACCCCAGATATCTAACTCAGCCATGACATACTGTTTGAAGGATGATCCAGTTCAAGTTTGAAGGCATGCTATCACAGCTGACGGAAAACAAACCTCAGCAGCTGAGGTGTCATGAAATACAAGCCCAATCATAATTGATTCTCCGCGAAATTGATCTTCTTCAACAGTAAGCTGACATTTGGAAGATGTTCCATTCCCAATAATTCAACTCTGACCAATACTACTTTAAACTGCTCATTTTGACACATTGGAAATCAAATTCCTTGAGCACCACCCAAATTCATAACCCACCTTTGCTTCAGATAATGCAACCATGACACATGATAATCAAAAGCCTTCTTAACAGAAGTGGACAGTGGAGGGATGAGTTCATCCAAGATAATAACAAAAGGAAGATGAACTTTGCAGTCAGTACTTGACTCTTCCAATGTGTTGCAGACACATAACCAATGAAGAAAAGGGGTGCAAAATCAGTTACTGTAGTCTGTAATGCATACTATAGCAGTCAAGATGAATACCTCCCATGGGAAAAAGAAAACGCCTGATCATGGCTGCTCAAATGAAGTAGTTCTACCCTCTTTGCAATCCAAGTATAGCATGTCACAAGCATTTGCACACAAGTCTAATCTTTCTGTTGGGGATTGAAACCAAATTCCTGGGCTAGGACAAAGTTTTAGTCGATAAATTACTAGGCTGGCCTCATGTCTTTCCATGTTCTAACCGCAACCATTACTTCTGTTTCTTCCAGGACAACCAAAAGATATGAAATATGGGTTGCATGCATAGAATGAATACACTACTTCTTTATTTACTATTTATCCCCCTCCCCCCCCTTTTCTATGTCTGCAATATGGATGGCAAATGAGACAACCATCGCCTTTGCACCCCTGTGAAACAATTTAATGCAGAATGACGATCCTCATATGCACAATTTCTACAATATTTATTCCGTTAATCCACTCTAATCACAATATACAGGCACAAAACTACAAAATCACTACCAAAATGAGCATTGCCCCTCTTTTCTCATCCCATCACAAAAAGGAATCGTAGGCAAAAGAAAGAGATCTCATCGATGGAAACAACACGTTCTCCAAACATTACCAGGTAATCATACACACATGGAGTTATTCGTAAATCGAGATTCACATGATACAAGATACATACCACTGTCGCCAATTAATAGAAGCTTAATGAGGTAATCGTAATCCGCTCGAGCTCTAGTTGGTGGAGCAGCCATATCGATTGATTTAAATTATCAAATTGAGCAGAGAAAAGCAAACCCTAGGAGAACTGATAACTTCTAATCTTCTTCCTCTGAGTACACAAAAAATTGGGGAAAAAATCAAAAACAAAAGGGAAAACTATTATAGTCGACCATATATCCGTATAGGCGTGCATAGAGAGTTAGACACAGAGATTCGTATGTAAAGATTTACCAGATCACAAAGAACAGAGAAAGAGATCTGAACACATGAGAGAGAAGGGGGAAGAGAAAGATGGAGGAAGTGTCTCTGATACGTCAGCAGCGGTCGGCCGTTGAATGTGATTTTATTTTTATTTTATGTTTCTCAACGAAGATACAGTCAAAGTAAAAGGGTGCAAAGTGTAAATATATATATTTTATTAAGCTGAATATCCAACCCAATTGCGAGCCGACTAATCTTAGGACAACCACATGCTTTACAGATAGCCTGAAGTCACCATATTTGAACCTCCGTAGCCACAAGGGGATTTTTATTCATCATTGGATTTGAACATGAGACATCCTGATACTTTTGACCTTTGTAGCCAAGCTCGAACCAATCAGACACCACTCTTATGATCAAGTGTAAATATTTTTAGCAAGAGTTTCAAAATTCATTAAAATAGTTATAAATAATTAAAATTAGATAATGGTTTGTAAATTGAGGTTTTTAAGATAAAAGTAACCAAACAAAGAGTAATAAAATTGTTGAATCATATGTGATTTTATATAAAAATTATGTATAAAATTAAATTAGTGTAAAATCAAATGTAATTCATGCGACCTATGTTGGTGGTCACGTCGTCTTCACATCCTTGTGTTGACTTTAGCATAAAGTCACATATGATTTTGTACATGATTTAGTCGTTTTTCGTATTTAATATTTGGTTAATGTTCTCATTTGAACCTCTCTCGTCGTTTGTAATATAAATATATATAATGTGATGTACGAAAATGATGATAACAAAATTCTTATAAGATTGCAGTTGACTCTTCGCGTATTATACCATTATAAGCTACTCCAAATGTGAGTTGGGCTGGTTAGCAAGTATCCATCTAAGTTCGCAAATATGATGATGTAGGCGAGTTGGTAGTCCTTGGAAGTTAGGTATGAACACGAGATCGGAAGCAAGATGTTAGAGGGAATTGACATGAGGTGGATGTAGGGCAAGTTGGGTTAAGTCGATTGCCTAAAGTCTCCTTCAATGATAGTGAGCTTCAAGTCGTGTGTCGGGTTATTTTGACCTTCTATTAGGTAAGACATTGATGCAAAATATGTTGTTTTTATGTTCAATAGTATGTTTTGACGCTTAGTGTATATGTTTTTAACGTGTGTATCTGTTACTTTTAGCAAAGTGGTCCACCCTGCAAGGTATTATGACTTTCATACGATTTACTAAAATGAGGTACATGTTTCAGTACTTGAAAGGTGAAGTGTCTGCTAAATGTATTTTATATGATATGAAAGTTATTTAATGCATGGAGATAATTTGTAGTGTGGATGTGGGTACCAAGACGCAGTGGCGGACACAGAAAAATATATTGTAGGGGGCACTATACTCCAACCAATTAGCATATTGATTAAACCAAGTCGGACAAAAGCGTCTTCCTTTACTCCCGACAAATTTTTTTGGAAATGCATAACCTCGTGGTTGACAAAATTAACCTAATCTAAAGCATTTACCAAATACCAAATCACCAATAAGCAAACAACAACCTACAAAATTAACCTAATCTAAA
>NC_037538.1:5482929-5542190 GCF_001531365.2 Cynara cardunculus var. scolymus | reverse complement strand
TACCAAATCACCAATAAGCAAACAACAACCTACAAAATTAACTTAATCTAAAGCATTTACCATTTACCAAATCACCAATAAGCAATCACCAATAAGCAATCAAAATTAATGACCGGAAGTCTGGAATTAGGAATTTGGAAATTAGAATTTTTACCCGAAGACCGAATCAAAAACCTAAGTCGCGCTGCCGCCGCTGCGCACAGGCAACCTGCTGGTCGGCGTCTGGACAGTCTGGTCGGCGGTCGCACTTCGCAGACTCGCAGCGAGCCAGGCAGCCATAGCCACAGGTCGTGTCTTCTTCGCTTCGGTACTTCTTCCCTGCTTCGCCACTTCGGTAATCGGTGCTACTTACTGGCTTACTGCTTCCTTCGTCTGTTCCAGATTAGAAGGACCAGAACTGTGAGTGTGAGCCTGTGAGGCAGTGAGGGACCTCTTACAAAATCATGTTGGGGCCCAAATGAATAAAATTAAAAATTACAAGTTAAAAAAATTTATTGGGCTTTGAAAAAAAAAAAATTGTTGGGAGCCCAGGACCCCAACGCCTCCTCTTTGCATCCGCTCCTGCCAAGACGCCATTAATTATGACAAAGTGCGCTAGAGCAAGATGTACTTGTGAAGCAAATACTTAGGGTGAGCCCGCTTGTGTCGTATCATAGGAGATATGGTGACCTACGCCAAACTGTATGAAAAACGATATCTCATTTGATGTATGTTATTTTGGGAGTATGTTACTGCTTCCAAGTGTCACCTCGTGTCATGTACGTGTGTTATGCCACTCTTTGTGGTGTTTATATATGAAAGGAAATGGGAAAGTTTAGACACGTGCCAAGCGTTGGTGTGTTGGAATATGGTACGGTCATGTTAGAATACATAGAAGTTTGTTATGAATGTTTCAAGTGCAAGTTATGTAATTCAGTTGGATGAGGTGTTTATATTACGATTAAGGTTTAAAGATATTTATGTTGTGCGTGTAACGAAAATAATCACTATATTAATGTTATTTAATGCACCGAGTTGTTTTAAGAT
Organism: Cynara cardunculus var. scolymus; assembly: GCF_001531365.2. NCBI lineage: Eukaryota > Viridiplantae > Streptophyta > Magnoliopsida > Asterales > Asteraceae > Cynara > Cynara cardunculus. The sequence goes on along the minus strand of NC_037538.1, from coordinate 5,541,164 downwards.
GTCCTCGTCTACGGGAATTAGGGGATGTGACATATGTCGTCATGAGTGAAAATAGCGAGTTTGATAAATCATATATAGAACAAAAGTTCTTTTTATAGTATAAGTTGACAACAAATAGCAGTTGAAATTCAATGGATTTAGGTGGATCCGATCCGATCCGCTCCAATCATTCATTGAGTGTTGGATTTTTTTCATCCGATCTGATTCGATTAACATTGGACATCCGATTCGATCCAAATCCAAATAGATGATTGGATCTTACTGTTGGTTATTCATTGGATCAGATTAGATTAGTCCAATCTTTTGATCTAATATTCAACCAATTAATCCACCATTTCAACCTAATTATTCATATATTTTTTAAGTTATTGAAAAACAATGTACATAAAATATCAACCAAAAAATATCGTAGAATGTTAATAATTGTATATAGTTACTAATTGGATATTAGTTGGATGATAATTGGACAGGGAATTGGATGGTCATCAGAATTAGATCGTTTCGATTTTATTGGATGTTGAGCTGTCATCCAAAAACCGGTCGATCCGATTTGGATGTTGAAATTTTGGACCCGATCTGATTCTATTACGATTGGATATTCGATTATGATCAGTCGGTTCTAATTGAATCAATCAGTTTAAATTAAATCAGATGACTTTATGTACACTCATAATATAAATGATATTTCCATCTATCTATAAATTAATTAACGTTTTAAAAATTGTCTCATCTTTTTTAATTATTATTTTGTCCAGATTTGTATAATAATTTCCAAATCAAATAACTTTGTCAATGTCAACCTAAATAACCATCCAACATTTTTCTAAAAAAAACTCAATACTAAAAACATTAATATAATGTCATAATCCAACTTATAGGTCCGAATAAATGAAGCATTACTTAAAAAAAGTACAAAATTAATTAGCAAATAAATGAAAATATCCTTTTTATATTAAATATCTACAAGGCACGGTTTCTAAAAAAGCTAAATATATAGAATGACAACTTACTTTTATAAATTTTCTTTTATTAAAAGGGTACTTACATAATGTAGTCAAATATATTTTATTTTTATGTTTCTGTCGATATTATAATACGGTTTTTGTGTTTTTTGAGAAAACGATAATGTTTTTATTTTTGAATAAAATATAAATACGAGCATATTATAAAAAAATTTAAAAAAAATATATCAATATTAGTATCAAAATAACTATTTAAAAGTTATTGTTTTTTGTGTAATTTCGTTAATTCAATGATTTGATTTAATAATATAAATTTTTATAAGTATAATAATTAAGTATTCTGTTAGAACACAATGATTATCCTAATTATATTTTAGATTTTTTATATTTAAAATACAATGTTTATTCTACATTTGTTTGTGTTTATCTGCAATTAGTTACACAAATTCAAACATGAAACTTTAATAAATTGTACTTATGCACAATTTAATTGTAATATTGAAGTTTAAGTATTATGCATCAATAAACAGTACTTCATGTATAAAAAATAGCTTTAAAAATATTCTTTCAAATATTTTATAATATAGTACAAATACATTATACTTTTATTTTATCTCATTACAATTATATACCTCCAAATTATTTTTTATTAAAATACTGTATTCTAATTTTTTTTTACCTAATATACCAAATTTCCAATTTTGTCTTACTACAAACATACAGATCCACTTAAGGCCAGGCCCATTTAAGCCCAATAGGCCCATTTAAGCCCAATAGGCCCATTTAGCCACTAAGTAACCAATATCTCGACTTCTCGACTAGTTCAAAGCTTGGTTTAGGCTGAAGCCTTAGTTCAATGTATCAGTGATATTTTTATTATATTAAATTGATTTTTAATCTATTAATATTTGCAAAATTTTTGGTTTTTTATTCTTATAAAACTTATCTGGCGTAGGTATAGCTCAATTGACAAAAAGACATGATGACTTTATCTAAATACAAGACATGTCACGGATCCAAAAATACATGTAAATATTAAATAAAAAATAGTCGCTGACCAGTTAAAATCAAGTCAAACGATCATCGTTTTGTAATCGCTAGAGCCAAACCTTGACGTATTTGGTCGTCCTGTTCTTCTTATGTAGGGGTGAACATGCTACGGTACTATCTGTTTTTTTCGTATACTATTTACCAACCAATTATATTGGTATGCAAAATTTTATATCATATACCAACCAACTTTTTTTTGTTAGTATACATTAGTACGGTATTGTACTAACATCACAAAAGTTGAAGTTATAAATTTATTTTAATTGATATATTTACCAACTAGATTTAGATGCACTTAAACCATCGAGCATTCACATAATATGTTGATAAGTGTTGTACCACTTAACCCTACTTATACAAACATTCAAATAATCTTCCTATAATATAAACATTCACTAATAGTCTACTTCAAGCGGCAGTTGAGGAGCGTCGATGGACTGTTGAGGTGTGAACTAGTTACTAAGGTTGTTAGGGTTAGACGAGTGAATTTAATCGAATTCTATACATCCATCTATATTATAAGTTAGCAAAAAAAAAAAAAATAATAATTTGAAATTTGAAATCGCAATATGTTGTATTGCTAATTAAATTTTAATTAATTAATAAATAAATAAGTCAGTATGGTACAGTATTACCGTGGTATACGACTTCTAATATCATGTACCAGCTAAGTTTAGATAGTTGGTACCGTACTACTAACATTATATTGGTATCAACCAATTTGATACAATTAATATGAAAATTGGTTGGTTTATTTTAGTACAAAATTAACACTCCTATTCTTATTAATCGTTATAGGTTTAGCTCATTTTTGTTCTTTAACATATATTATCTGTTATCTCATTTATGCAATAATCAAAAGTTTTGGATGTAGCAGGGCCTCCAAAAAGATTGGAACGTCCATGTTCATCTATATGAATATACTGCATTCCAACTACGTGGGACGTCTCGGTCGTCTAGAGTTTGTCTAACAAACTGGCACATGAAGGCTATTAATTGGACATTTTTCGTAAACTTTATCACACTTTACCATCGACCACTTTGAAAGTAAAGTGACAGTCAGTAGTTGCTTAAAGGAAAATGCAACCCCTGAATACGAATTTCATCCGGTTCATCGAACATCGGCAGTTCTGCTCAATTACGAATTTGAGACATGATGTTTAAATGCTTAAAATTGTTGAAATCAGACAAATAAATACTCGATCTTACTGAAATCTAAAAACCCAACAAACTTTCATTTTTTGAACGATCAGCTCCCTAGATAATTTTTTCGAATGCATAAATCCTTAAAACCAAAACGATACGTCATTTCTATTTTTTTCATACTCAAATGACACTCACATATGTTTGTTAGGATCCTGTGAATTTTATTTGAATATGAAAATTCAATAATTAATAGTTTTTTTTTTTATTATTGTTATTTGAATATGAAAAATAGATAATGACTAACGGAGATGACGTATAATCATCTTGTTTTATTAGTTTATCGTGTTTTGTTATTGATATGTATAAAGAGAAATTATATATTCCTTCCGTTTGAACAATATTCCACCAAATTTATTAATTCTTTATCCATTAACATAAAAATATGTTGTGTTATTGTGACACTTCAGTCTAACCATACCAGATATTGTTCGTTTTATTCACACCTGGACTCACGTTCTTGAAACGCGTCTTGGGTCGAGGAATATGATTGGATACCTTCCTTGTTAGACTTGTTTCAAAACCTAAAGTTCATATATGAACAAAAACATATAATATCTAATATGATTAACCTACGATGTTACGGTTATACTATATAGTTTTGATGAAAGATAATTACACCTGAATACAATACATATCCAATTTTTTTTCTTGATTAACCTGGATGTCTAACTCGCTATACGAGCTAACTAATCTTATGACGACCACCTGTTTTGCAGATAATCTGGAGTCACTGCATCTGACCCTCCGTGGCCACAAGAAGATTTTTATTCCTCCTTGGATTTAAACCTGAGACCTCCTGATACTTTTAATCTTTGGAGTCGAGCTCAAACCAATCAGGCATCACCCTTGTGATTATATACACCCATTTTTTTTTATTATAATAATAATAGAGATGTGGCTAGGGTGTCTCCCTCTTAGAAGTTAGACGTGAAAGGGTGTCTTTTAAGTCATGGTCATCTTTTTCCATAATGGTATAAAAGAATATTCCTCAAAATTAGGCCACTCCAACCCAATTGGTTGACAAAATATGCCCAAGGACTCGTCGGTGGTGTTCTACTTGTATGTAAATAACCCATAAAATAACAATATAATTTATTTTAAATAAAATTAAAAGTGCCTAAAAATCATATTATTTTTATTAATATTTTACAAGCTCAGTTGTCAAATAAACAGCATGATTTTGTTCAAATACAAAATAGATTTGTAGTTTGATTTAAGCCCTCTGTTAATCTCAGCCGTCGAATGAAGCAAAAAATGACCTCTCACATTTATATCTATAGATAAAATTACTGATAATCAACATTTTGCTTAAATATTAAAGAAAAATGTCACGGAAATAAGGGGGTGTTTGAGATTGCTTATTTAAGACAACTTATGTTTTTTTATAAAAGTGTTTATTAACTTACGTGGTATCAAACCGAAGTTATGTAAAAAGTGTTTGAATTAGCTTATAGTGATACCAAAAAACAATAAGCTGATAAGTTGTTTTTTAGTGTTTGACAATTTTTGCTTATATATGTAAAATGATTAAAAAGAACAGTTATTGACTTATGAGAGTGTTTAAGATTTGTTTATTAACTTATTTATTTTTTAACATGTACAAATTTATTTTTTATCATTTATAATAATATTTTTGACAAAAATTTATATCAATAAGATTAATAATTTATATCAATAAGATTAATAATTAACAAACATTAATAAAACATGGTTAAAATGGTAAACTGGTAATAAACAATTTGTCATAAGTCAAGAAGGATTAACTTATTAAAAACTACTTATTACCGGTTTGACACCGGTATAAACAATTTTTTTTTCATCCAAACACTAGCATTTAACTTATCACCGATACCAAACTGAAATAAGTCAAAAAATACTTAAAATAAACAATCCCAAAAACTCCCTAAATCAACCTTAGCTATAACAAATGTATGATATTTTATTTGAGTAATAATTTATTTTTATATCAATAGAATATACCAATTAAAAAAAGGATATTATTAAATAGTAAATTATTTTATGCCATTGATTATGGCAATTAATCACATATCCTTTTAAACTGTGAAAGCTACATCGCACGTCCGTTAGGCCTCCCGTCATCGTCTTCCTTATCTTCTTCGGTGGATATATATTTTAAATTTATAAAATTTAATTTTAAATTATATTTCATAATTAGTTGATGATTTAAAATAACTAAAAGACAATATAAAAAAACTTTAAAAAAATAATATTAAAATTAGTCTTTGGGTTAGACCCGGTAGTGGTGGTGGTGGCCCACAAGTTCGACCCGACCACCGAACGCCAACGTGTCACACGGATGTCATTCTCATCTCCTATTCAGCAGGTATCTTTTTCCGATTCCATAATTCCATATGGCATTTTCTCCTTTCCAAATGGTGAAACCCTTTTTCCAGATCATAAATTATTAAATTCACACCAACGATCCGTTCACGACTTATACCTCTCGCATCAATACTTGTACATTGACCTGGAAAGTGAACAGTTCCGTCATGGAAAAGGTCCGATCTTTTGAAACGCGTAACACATAAACTTTCTTTTTCCCTTTGCTTTAAATGGCGAAAGCTGAAGATAGCGGGAACAACAACAGCGTGTAGCTTCCGCCTTGTCTTGCCTTAGCTTGATTCCACTACTTTCTCTCTCTGTCCTCTTTAGGTATGTTTATCTTTCTCTATCAATACATACAAGTATCTGTATGTATATATTTGGCTTGATTCTTACGCTCTTTGATTTTGATGTTGTTAAATATCTAGATCTGCAGGTCATTTTTCTCAACATCAGGTTCATAGATCATCTCAGGTTTGTTCTTAACTCCTTTGCTTGCATATTGTTTTTAAAGTTCGATTGTAGTACATTTTGATGATGTTCAACTGTTGCACACACATCATTTCATGTTATACTCTTTGAATTGTTCTTTTTAGGGCTGCTATCGAATCTATTTGACTTATGATGTGATGTTTTAGTGTTGTTTTGCTGAATTTGTTCTTCTGTTGCCGGTTTCTTTGTGTGTGTGAGGTTTTACATGACCAGAGGTCTCGATTCGACAATGTATTGCAGAAGATCCACGCTTATGCGTACCATTAAGTGTTTATGAGTTTGATTTTTTTTTCATTTCCCTACTGAGGTGTACGGTGTCACGTTTTAGTGTTTTTCTGCTGGCCTTCTTAGTTTTGACGATGCTTCTTATGTGTGAGTTTAAAAAAATGTCGGTAATAAATTTGGCAAAATGTAACATAAAATTTACTTTTATGCGTTTTGTTAAGTGGCTTTAGAGTCATGCATACTCATAAGCATACACAGAGGCTAATGCTTCACGGGTTGTTTGTGTTTTGATGTTTTAAGGTTTTATAAAATTTGATTTTAGATGAATCATTTTATTATAGTATTGGTGTAGGTTTTCCGTTTTGAATTTTCTCTTCAGTTTATGGTTTCAAGGAGATATTTGAAACAGTGAATAAACAGCTTATGAAAATGGTGAATTTGTCTTTTGAGGACCTATGATTCTGTTCATTCTATTCTTGAATGTCTCAAATGCAATTCTATCATATTATCATTGATCTTAACTGCAAACAGTTTTGGATCACTGTCATTACAAATGCTTTAGGTGAAATAGATTGAGTATATGCTATTTTGTATTTTGTGTATCTGTCACATCTGATGCCTGTTTAACTTGATCTACAAGATCAATTTGTTGCACCAAATGAGCCTTCCCCTGCAGCATCTGTAGTCTTCTTGTCTTGGTAATTCTCATTTTATGGATCTCATGGGTCACTATGTTTTATGATATTCTTTTTTATCTCTTTACATTCTTATATGTACAATTTGATACTCTACTGTTGACAGCATCTTGGATTAATATTTTATTTTTGGGGTTAATTTTCTATTTCTTATTCAGACCTCTAACACGATTGATAAAATTTTTGCGTCTTTTATCAAAGTCTACTTTAATAGTCTGCCAGAACATTACCTTTTTATTTGGTTATGTTCCTAGCCTTTATCACAAGTTAGGTCTGTTTTTTTAGCCGTAAGCCCCTTGTATCTTTTCAGGAACTAAATATCATTTACGTATATGCTTCATAGAGTGACTTATTTGCTGATGTCTCATATGGCTGTGCATATGTTTACTTTCATTAGGCGTCAATAACAATAAACTTCATAACTATTTTACGACAACCAGAAGCTTAAGGAGTTGATTAAAGATGATTTAAGAATATGTTCTTGCATTTCCCTATCTATTGTGATGAATTAGATGTACTAGTAATTTCTTTTTTCTCTTGTGTCTCATGCACTAGTGGCAGTTCAGTCAATCTGATTTTATTTCCTTCTTGTGCTCCTATTTGAAAAACGTTACTAAATTCTAGATATGAGCACAAGGGAGTGCATATGCTAAATTTGAGCATACTGCACTTCAATTAGTATTTCTGTTTGTTTTGCTTGAATGTTGATATTAATGCCAAGATTTTCTCTCTCTTGTTCTATTAGTCTGTTTTCATAGCAAGTAAGCTCTTTGAAATAGCAGTAGTTTTTCTGATATAGGCTACATGTGCAGATTACAACAATGACTCCGCCCATTGAGACTCCAAACAAACCTGCTAACTCTCATCATCATTCACATCCTCCTCTTAATGAAAGAATCCTTTCATCCATGAGGAGAAGATCAGTTGCTGCCCATCCGTGGCATGATCTTGAGATAGGTACTTTATTTAATTTGAGTCCTCCTTGGATTCATAGAATAAATATATCTGTATAATGATGTAGTGATATTCAAGCATCTGATTTTTGTGATGATCCATTGCAGGACCAGGAGCACCAACGATATTCAACTGTGTAAGGATGTAGAACTAATATTGATCAAAGTCCAGTTAATTGAAATCACCATCCTTGCTTAGAGAATTGTGTGTGTGTGTGTGTGTGTAGTTTTTTTTAAGGTTTGGGGTGATACAAGCAGCTTCATATTTTCTTTTCACCTAAATTTCTCGGTATTTGTATTTGTGCAATTAAAATTTTAATTGTATGCATCGCTGGAAGTACCCATTTAGGTGCTCATTTGTAAGAGAAAGGATTTATCATAAAACCACTCTTTTTTTGCAGGTGATTGAGATTAGCAAGGGGAGCAAGGTAAAGTATGAGCTCGACAAAAAAACAGGACTTATCAAGGTAAATGAGGATGATAATTGGTGAAATGAGATGGGATATATGGTTTCCGTAATTTCTAATATGTGGTTTATCAGGTTGATCGTGTCCTATATTCATCAGTTGTGTACCCTCACAACTACGGCTTCGTCCCTCGTACTCTCTGTGAGGACAACGATCCACTTGATGTCTTGGTTATCATGCAGGTATGCCACTTTATTTTACATTTTATCTAGTTTTGCATCCATTCATCTAGTGCATTTGCTTTGTTGGCTCGTTTTTCATTGAAGGGTCCCATTTCCATAGATGTTTTTTTTTTTTTGAAGTATATAATATTTATATACGGCAAATGCAACAAATAAACTCACACACCCTCCTCACCCATGGTGAGGTTTGAACCCCTGACCTCCCAGAAGGCCAAGGGATACGATACCGCTAGGCTAAAGGCCTTTTGGTTCCATAGATGTTGATGAACCCACAAAACGTAGATGAGGAACAGAAGCAATGAGCCATAAGCTAGTGGTTTAAATTTACCAAATACTGATTTACTTTTCACTTCATATTAAACTCGTGAGGTTTCTTATATCAAATGGAATATGCAGCAATGTCACTGACTTATTGTGGTGCTTTGAAAACACCTGCAGGAACCAATCCTGCCTGGTTGTTTTCTTCGTGCCAGAGCAATTGGTGTCATGCCCATGATTGATCAGGTATGATATTGTCTTTTTTTATGAATGACAAATTTTTTTTAACAAATTTGCTGACATTGGTTGATATCATGAATCAGGGAGAGAAGGATGACAAGATAATTGCAGTGTGTGCTGATGATCCTGAGTATAGACACTACAGTGACATTAAGGAGCTGCCACCACATCGTTTGGCTGAGATCCGCCGTTTCTTTGAAGATTGTATCCTTTGAAAACTCAATTGTTATAAGTGCTGGAATCTGTATCACCATTTTGTTAGATGCAATCTTGTTTATCTTGACAACTAATTAGACAAGAAGAATGAGAACAAGGAGGTTGCTGTCAATGATTTCTTGCCAGCTGAGGAGGCAATTGAGGTGGTTAGACATTCCATGTAAGTAGAGAATCGAACTGCTTGATTTTTATACCTTCCTTTTTTCTATTTATGCCTTCCAAGTAGGACCCCATAATAATATTGAATACATAAGTAGTGAAAGCACAAATTCTTTTGTCTGCCCAAAAATAAATGCAAACACTCTCTCTTATGGGTGTCTTAAATTACTAGCACCGTCTCAAAATAAATGTCCATATTTCTGTCTTAGTTTGTCCCAAAGTAACTTTTAAAGGTAAGGGGTTTTTTGGTTGGTTCTCCATTAAGTCCTGTATGGATTAATCTGTCTTTATAGATTGGGAAGATTTTTATTTGGGAGAGCTTTTTCATAGATGGAAGGAACATGTTTTTTAATTGGGAGTAACAGGCTTGAAAAAAACCTGACTTTTTGCATGAAGCTCCCTCCTAAAATAAGCCACTTTCTAATATCATCAAGTCACTACCAAACAGTCGTGAATAGCTGATCGAACTGCTAACAAACAGGCCCAAGCGCCTTTAATTATATTAAGCATAAAATTGTCATTTAGTTGATTAAAGAATGTAATAATTATACATTTCTAAAACTGTATCCATACAGAGGGAGTATATGCATTTATCATATTTTTTGCAAGATCCCAATTCAGAAAGACCTTTTCACCTGGTAAAATACAATAATGGGCTTTGGCGTACAAGTTTTCTTCATTATACATATACAGATGTATACACAGGTGTTGACATTCAGTTGCGATTGATCCAAAGGTGGGGATCTCTTCTTACGCTTCTTATCATAACTTTCTTTCTCACCAGACCCAACCTTGTAGATGTACATATAAATATGCATATGTAGCGTTAAAAAAGGCAGTTGTAGATGGTTTTCTGATTGGTGAAATGATCTGTTTTTATGATAAAAAAATTTGATGCAAAAAGCAAAGTGTTAATGAGGTTGACCTTGTGTTTGGTAACTTGAAGGGATCTGTATGCGGACTACATCGTGGAGAGTTTGAGGAGGTAGAGGTGGATGTCTTACGAATTTATGTTCTGTAATATTCTCATCGCTATATAATGATGACGACAACAAAGCGCAGTTTGTAATACTGAACGAGACTGGTGCAACTGTTACATATATTCTATTTTTTCAATATTTTTTTAATGTATTCACAATGTGTAAGGGAAGAAGCTTTTGTGCACTTTGAAATTCAATGAACTCTTTTGGTCTTCTTTTATGGTTCTGTTGATCGTATATACATATATTAATTTTGATTTTGTTTGATGAAGACGATACTTTTTAGAATTGATTAATTCGAAACATTTAAGTGTCCGATCAAGTGTTTCTAGTATCTCCAACCCACGGTAAAACACAATTTTACGTGAATCTTTTGCTTCAACATATTGGTAAAACAACCGGTACTTCTGTGTAACGGGAGATCTATGGGGCGGAGCTAGGATTGCGAGTACGGTAGCACTATAATGTTCTTAAAAATGGCAAATTAAGGTAATGTAACCATGTACTTGTCTTAAAAAATTGACCAAGGTATAAGAAAATAAGTGTACGTTTTACTTTACTTTTACTAATGATTATTATCACTTGAACCGCTACCCACCGTCTTGCCATGCCCGGTGTTTTTACTTTGGATAAATCTTTATTGGGTGTCATTTATCTTACCGGTAAGTACGTTAAGGATTGTAATTGTAACACCTTAGTTTCTTATTAAATAAATCTTAATATTTCAGCCTTAAATACAAATATTTATACATAATCAAGTACTCCAGCAGCTGCTACATTTAGAAAGCAAGCTAGTGATGAGTTGTTAAGGCTAAAAATGTGTTGGCAAGTCTAGTAAGCATGACTAAGCAAGCTAGTGATGAGTTGTTAAGGCTAGGAGTGTGTTGGCAAGTCTAGTAAGCATGACTAAGCAAGCTAGTGATGAGTTGTTAAGGCTAGAAGTGTATGAGTTGGCAATACTATTGATTACAAGACAAGTCAAGGAAGCATGACAATGACAAGGAGTATTAGAAGTATGAGTTGTAAAGATTCTCTATCTTTATTGGTGAGGTGTCAAACTCTCATAAGAGTACAATTTTTAGAGCAAAAAAGCCAAGTAGTTAATGCAATGAATTTATCTTTAAATAGGGGTTTAAGGGTCACTATTTATGCATACCAAAAAAATAAGAAATCTCTCTATATTTACCTAATTAAGCTTGAAGGAAGGAATCAAAGGAAAAAGTAGGCAAATCAAGGTGAGTACTTATGTGATTTATGAGATACATGTATGATATATATAGAAGTATTTTATGCATTACAAGTTATGTTGGCATGCTTTGTTTTACATGAAAATATTGATACACATACATATTCAAGATATGCATGATGACATACAAGTACACACACAAGACATGAAAATCATTTACATGTTATCATATGTGTTACACAAGGCATAATTTTTTTACATGTTATGTATAACCATAATATCCAACGTACGGGATATTACAAGAAGGAACGTCTTGCAAACGGACCTTATAGGCAGCCTTTTAATGGACCCGGGGGTTAACAAACCTAAAGACAAGTATGGTATACATGCATGTGACAAGTGAGATCTCAAAAAAAATGTTTTATGCATGATAAAAAATATATGATTTTATGAATGTTTATGCATGAGAATAAAGAATATTTTTATACATGATCGAGAATTTTTATGAATTATCATTTACAAAATATCATAAAAATTTCTCATTCATGAACCTATAAATATTCACTAAGCTTATAGCTTATATATCTCATGTATGTATCTCATGAAGGAAGTAAGAAGGATTTGCATAAATTATAACGGTTTTAGTTTGAAAAGCAAGTTTTGTTGTAATACAAGTTATGGTTACGTTTCCGCTAAGTAGTTTCTTCTTTGATGTAAATTCAAGATATGTACTAAATAAAGCTAAATTTCAAGTTCAGATTCAAGAGCTTAATAAAGTTTATCATGTAAAGTAACGGCACCCAATATATATAGAGACGTGGGGCGTTACAGTAATCTCGCATGATAAGGACATAGCAAGAACTAAGAATCTTACTACGTAAATGAGGGAGACGACTCCTAGCATTAACCACTTACCGGGTAAAATACGTTTACCACAATCCATTTTGATCGCCGATAATGTCACCCAACAAAGTAAGTGAGAGTAAGGACTCAGTTGATAAAGAGGTGGTGTGACTTTGCTCAAATACAAGACAGGTTATGGGTTTGATCCTAGGTCTCCCCCCTCTTGCACTAGCTTCAGCCGATAAGTGAGTCAAAAAATATCATTTTATATTAATATCTCTGAATAAAGGTTTTGTATAAAACCGATTAAGATTGTAGTAATCAACTTTTTACCATAAATATTTACATTCTATGTGAATAAGAATAATTTAAAGTTGAAAAGTCAAGATTTTAAAATACGCTCCGTGTCAATTAACATGAAGACACTTTCGAAGTCATGCCAAATTACCAACAAAACTACTTGAAGAATTTGGTCGAGCCAAGCAACTGAATGAAATCAGGTTATCATTTTTAACAACATCAGTAAGTGGGTGTTTGGGATTGCTTATGCTTTTTAACTTATTTCAGTCTGGCACCGGTGATAAGTTGTTTTCTGGTGTTTGGATAAGAAAAAAAAGTGTTTATACCGGTGTCAAACCGGTAATAAGTTGTTTTTGATAAGTTAATCATTCCTGACTTATGAAAAACTGTTTATTACCAGTTTACAATTTTAACCATATTTTATTTAACTCCGGTTTGATACCACATAAGTTAATAAACATTTTTACAAAAAAAAAAAAAAAAATGTTTTAAACAATCCCAAACACCCCCTAAAAATCAATATTTTTTATTATAGATGGGTTTCTTTACAGCATTTGTTTTTTTTTTAAAATTAAATCATAGCATAATTCAAATTATATCTTATATTTCTAAGATTTTTTAAAATTGATTTAAAGAATTTATATAGAGTGAGGGGCTCTTTACCAAAAAAATTTATCAAGTCTTGTATGAATAAATTTGTCTATCTGGATAAATGAGTGTTGTTTAATATTTTCTTTATCTAAATCAACGGTCTGAATAACATAAATGACCGATTTACCCCCAATATTAATTATTTGAACATCAAAACAAAAAATCATAAATAGACCGAAGATGGGGTGTCTCATATGGGAAGGAGGCGGTACTTTAAATAAGGGGTAGGGGTATCATTTTTGTGGCTGAATGGGGACAACTCACCATTTATATCTGTGCAATGAAGTCGTGTTCTATACGAATAAGCCGTAAGTAAACAACCCAAATGAACTGTGCAAATAAACCAAATAAACCAATAAGCCTAATTAAGCCACAAGTAAACAGCCCATAAGATTACATATATCAACATTATATGTCTTGATATGCTTTGATTATTCAATCATTTCCCAACTTTTAGTTAGTTTATTCTTTTATTATCACAATCTTGAGTTATTTTTATTTATATCATTTTTCATTTATTGTTTCATGGAGTTAAGTTTATGATTTACTTGTTTTTACATAATTGGATAGTTAATTTGAACAAGTTGTTTTATGCTAGAACATTCCTTTAACAATATGTTGGTAATTTTCGGCTTTTTGGAGAGCTTAATGAATACAACCACTAGACAAACTTTTTGTATCTTGAAGACCACGACTTGATTACTTTTTTTAAGTAAGCGATAGCATTGATGTTTACGGGTAAGTGCTTACTGGATAAGTGTTTAGGTAAACCGCCCCTTACCTAAATAATACTGAATTGATAAAAGATTTTAAATTTGTGGCCAGAGTGGCAAATTATAATTCTTAGAGCTAGAAATGTAAATAAAAGAAAATTTCAGCGACCGCTTTTTGAAAGATTCAGCATCAGTTTGCAATTGCATAAACCTGATAAACCCTCTTTTTTAGCCCCCTCTCTTTTCTCTGCCATTTCACACCTTTTTCCATCAAAAACCCTAATTCCTCTTACGCATACAAACAATCACTAAAACCTTCAAAATCTTGTATACATGAGTTCCTATACGAATACGCCTAATTTGGATCACCTCCTTCTCCAAACCCTAATGGGCAGGCTCCAAATCCGCCCTCCGAATCCTCTTCAACCCCAATTATCACCGTCTTTTAATAAAACCCTAGAAGATCTCCTTATGGACACCATAAACAACATCTCAGATGCTGAAGATGATCAAGACGATGACGACGATGATGATGAAAACAACAGGAGGAGCAAAACTCGGCTGGCCAAAGAAGAATCGAAGCTGGAAAAGGAGGTGATCAAGATTATTCTTAGTGGAAACACGGAAGAAGCCCTAAAACCCAATTCGGGTCAGGCGGTAACGATCGGAGAACACCATATTTGTGTTGGGTATCATATGGAAGCCGGGTCGGAGTATCGGGTCTGGGAATGGCATGGTCATATCATGTTGTTTGATGATGAGAATGGGTATGATCCAGAGTATATTTATGGGAATTATTTCGAGAGGTTGAGAGTTGTGCCTGAGAAGATGAAGGAGGAGGAGGCGGTGATGAAGGAGGAAGAGAAACCCATGAATTCTGGTTTGAAGGATCTGATTGGATCAAGTGAGGACGGTGGATCGGGTCGGATTCTCCATCGCAACATGAATACTGGATCCTCCAGGTTTATCTTACAACCCCACACCACACTCTTACTCAAGTAAATCTTAGGGCATATTTGTTGGCTGTTTAATGGGACTCAACTTATTTGGTCAAAGTCAATTATACAAGATTGTTTGACAGTGGTTTCATTTGTTAAGTATGCTTCGTAGAGAGTTAGCTTTACGTAGAAAGCCAAGTTTTTTCCAAACTTGTTCCCGGTACACGTTCGTTCCATTATGAAAAATCCGTCTTAAACAAAAACCTTCCGTCCGAATACAAATTAATCCATACAGACAACTTAATCCCTACGTGACTCAATGGAAAACCAACCAAACATCCCCTTGCTTGCCTTTTTATTGCAAACAAATCATCGGTTCTGAAAACATCATAGAAGAGATTTAGAGTTGTTGGTAGCAAAACATAATGTGTGAACGGATCGTGGTTGAGATGCCATCGATTAAACGTATGAACAATTTACCATATGTATATGTGCTTACTAGGTATAAATATTGGCAATATCATGCAATAGTTTCTTGTTACGGTATTTCTTAATAGCAAGGATCTAGTAGTCCATTGTTCAATAGTCTCGTGACTTCATATTCAACTTAAAATCATGGTGGAAGCTATTGGTAACCCACAACTTCGAACTAAGGATCTCACTGAGCTACTTTTCTTATACATGTGGGACGGATTGTTACATGTCTGCAATTCAATGGAACCATCTTATTATTACAATTGGTACAAAGTGTGTTATTTTCATGCTTATTTGGATGATAACTTGCATCCTAACATTTTATACAATTGACAGAGTTTAGTCGAGCAGCGTGTATCAACGGGAATTCCCTTTTGGGTTTGGGGTTGGAATAAGACGTTCCCATGAAGCATGTAGGATCAAGATCTTGATACCATTTTGGTTTCCTAATGCTGAAAAGAGTGGTATTTTATGGATTGGTTTTGGGTTTTTTGTGACGAAAATCCAGAAGAGTGTAGAGGTTTGATTGTAAGAAATACAGTTGCTGCTTCTTCTGATTCAAACCCATCATTCCATGAATAATGGAACTTGGCGTACTTATTGTTATTGTTCATATATGTAACTTGCAATAGTAATAAGAATTGGGTGGTCTTTAAAGATCCAAGATACTATTTGTGTTCATTTTATATTGATAGACAATTTAGGGGTCGTTAACCAAATTCCTAATAGATCGTTGATATCGAGTAGTTGGATCATAGTCTCTTACAAGTCCTTTTCCGTGCAATCATAAACCTTAAACATGATATTATTACCTGCAATCTCAAAATGTCTCATAATTTGAACAAAATGACAAGTTCTTCATATATATATATATATATAATATATATATATATATAATATATATATATATATAATTTGAAGTTTATACAAAACCAGTATTAATCTATACCAATCAAGTTGGTAGCAAGTATAATTGGTTGGTATCTTGTGTTGAATTTTACATATCAAGTAGGTACAAAGTATTGGTAAAAAAAATTATTGATACCATATACCAAGTCCACCCTACATACCAACGATCTATTTATATTGTCAAAACACTTGCCTGATATGTGCATCTGGTAATCATATGTTTGTTAGGTACATTTCTAATTCCCTATCATCCATCCGGTTATCTCAACTCATCACTAAGGTGTACATAAAAGAGAGCTTAATGAAAAGGATTCGATTCTGAACAATACAGTTATCTTACACTCACGAAAATCAATCCATAACCGATTAAACCCAACTTATACAACTTTTCCACCACAATATCTACAAAACCAACAAAGCTCTTTTAAAGGATCCTGTGTTGTCACCGTGAAAAGCTAGCTAGGTGGCCTCCGCAATTGACGAGAGGTGCAAACTCGAGCCATACGGATTGGGAAAACTACTACCACAGAAAAGGTCAAGGTCTAGATGGAAGTCCACTGCAGAAACAAATATTACTTCCTCTTTCTGCTCACTATAACAATTCAAAGAATTCCGACCGCCTCTTTTACGACTTTGCTTCTTCTCTTTTCCTTTACTTTCTCTACTCCCCTTCTTCTTCGACTTCTTCTTACCATTATGCTTACGACTACTACCCCTGTTGCTCACCACTGATGTGGGTACCGGGTCGTACACGTCTGGGGCCCACTTCACGCTCAGCTTCTTTAGTGGTGGACCCACTCCACCTTTCTCATGGCTACCTTTCATCGCAGATACAAGCTTCAAAGGCTTCTGTAACAATTTACAACACAAATTACTTTTTCAATGTGTCATAGCATGCATTTGGTTCTATTTAGAAACATTAAAGTC
Source organism: Cynara cardunculus var. scolymus (assembly GCF_001531365.2). Lineage (NCBI taxonomy): Eukaryota > Viridiplantae > Streptophyta > Magnoliopsida > Asterales > Asteraceae > Cynara > Cynara cardunculus. The sequence goes on along the minus strand of NC_037538.1, from coordinate 5,523,795 downwards.
CATCAGTACACCTGCTTGTATGCCTCTAAAACATGGTAAAAGTCCGACTTTAGGTTATTATTTAGATATGGCCCATTGGTAAAGTCAAGTTTTGCCATTTTTATACCTGCAAATCATATGTACATATACACTACACACAATTGGGTATTTACACAACTATTCTATTACAAATCGTATTTTATGGTCATGCTCACTAGTAACATTCATAGTGATACGCCAAGGTCCCATAGTCACAGTTTAAGAAGGAACTGTTGAGTTGTCGAATGCAAAACCTAAAAGGCAGAAGTACTGAAGTAGAACCAAAATGGATAACAATTATCAGTTTCAAGTTTATTCAGAATCAGCAGCGAGTGTGAATCGAATGGGTATGGCAATATTGCAGTTTACGGAAAAGCAAGGCAAGATGAACTAAATATCCAAGGACAAATGAAGTCGATACTTACAGGTAGAGATATAGCACTTGAGCAGGGAGGATTAATAGATTTAGCAGTATCATGTGTTGAGACTCCACTAGTTGTATAATCAGTGTCATTTTTCATTTTCCCCTTACGTGCCCCTCCAACAGATGCTGCAACAGAGGACAAGGTCTTGCTTGAACAAGGAAATATAGCACATTTGCTTAAAAGCTTCTTATGATCCTCGGTAATCATTTCGCTTTGATGAGCCTCTCCACACTCATTTTTCATCTGAAACACACCTTTCTTATGGGGTGGTATGGAGCCCAAAACACCATCATCATCTTGGATATTCAAAAACTTGGTTGCTCCATATGCAAGTTCATCCACAGAAAAATCTCCCATGACTCCATAAGTGGACCCAAGTGTATCCAAATGGATCCCATGAAGGCGGTTAATATCATCAGGGGAGAAACCAATGCGGGAGCAAATGTCCATTTGCATTTAAAAAAAAAGGAACTGCAAAAGAAATGTATTAGATGTGAATCCATAGTAGACTGGATGCAGTGCAAAAGGTCCAAAAGGAAAGCCAAAAAATTACACTCCTTCCTTACTTAAATGTCTGAATTTCTCTGCAACTAGTTTGAAAGTATCAAGTATAATATAAGAGCAAGAGGTTAATCATCTACTTAGACTAAAGCAAGCTAAATACCTTGTTTGGAACTGGTCTTCAAACCAACAACCTCCTTAATCTTAAGGAACCCAAACACTAAATTAAAATGTTGGACTAAGGATCCGCCATTTGGACTTATCTACGAGCATATCAGTGCACAAGCTGTACAAACAGCATAAGCAAGCTAATACAGCTCAGGCATACACCAATGTTGGCAATGGAAATTCAATGCGCTACACTGGCAGAGCACATTAGAGAAACAATCCAATTGCCTCGCGAATCCATTAGTATGCTTTCACTTTGAATTATGTACACCCACAACTCTCACATGTGAACTCAGGTGACGATAGAAAATTAGAAAAATCACTGGTGAAGTATAAAGAGTATCATAAAAAAAACAAGAATATCTAGTCATACATATTTAAATTTAGAATAATGATATATTTCTAAGTAAGATTCTAGCAACATAGAGGCCAGTGTTGAGCCATTTATCATCAAGCCATCATCCCATAATATGGTGAATTTAGTCTACTTGGAAACAAAGGTGTTGTATATTTTCAATGCAAGTAATAACAGTGTGAACTAAGACATGAATACAATTATTCAAGTTCGAATACATTTAGGGTTGATGAGAGAAGAAGAAAAAGAGAGAAACAAGACATATAACAAAAAGTATACGTCGATCTTCATCGGTTCTTTGATCTTGGGTCCTGCAGAAGCTTCCATTTCAATTGGTAAAAGTTTACTTCGATTTGTATGCATCTGCAAGACTCAACATATCTATGGACAAACTCAATTTAAACTTGTGAAAGGAAGAAACACATATGAACTTAGAAGTTGAAATATAATGGAAAAAACAAAGATCGCACTTGAGACGGTAAGAAGTACATGTTAACATAAGCAGCAACCGGAAATATCATTGGTGAAGTATAGAAGGTAAAAAGCAAATACTATGTTATGCATATTCTAATCATGGTTGTCACTGTCGTGCCATGGCAACATCCTAGCAGTCAGCAACGACTCTGGCAATCAATAGCCTTGGTAACCTGTGGCAAGCCCACCATCTTGCACCTGGTGGTGCCATCAAAACTTTATGTTGTATATCATCTCGCCTATACAATACCATGGGTAAAGAAAACCCAAGTGATGTAATAAAGCATCAGATGAAAGTTGGGATAAAAGTACATCTTACAAAGATATCTCCAAGTCTAATTTGCAACACAGAGGCTGACATCCGACTGTGTCAACTATTATATACTGAAATACTCCGAATCAACTGGATGAGATTCGAGCCCCAAAAGTGTATTGGAATATGACCACTGCTCTGAGAGGCTTGCGACAAAAGGGGCCATGATGCACCATGGCCTAAGGCTTGCATCTCACACCATGGCCACGGTTTTTTAACATGATATTTGATTTTTCATCTTAGCTTTTAAATGTGTTATTTGTTAGTTTTTTATATATATCGTAATTTAAATTGTTTATTATTATTGACTTATTGAGTAGTAGTAGAAAGCATACGTTTATATATATGATACAAGGATTTGCCTAAGTCACACCTTGAAAAACCGCATGGCTTCGCCATGGCTCTTAAGGCTTGAGGCATGGCTTCGCCGCCACACCCTCACACCATTTAGGACCTTGAATATGACATACTACGGATTTCTCAATCCAAATATGACTGTGCTCCTGATCAAGATAGAAGTAAACAATGAAATAGCCTGCTACCATATATCTCCATCGGAGTTCGCTCATGATCACAAGAATCATTATTCTATATGCAGATTGATTACCAAATCTGTTGAGCAATCACTTATAAAATGAGAACACAAGTACTCACAATAAATAAAATAGAACTAAATTATCTTTCTGGCACTGTAAATTGTGGATCCAATGCGGCTATGCAGAAATACAACATCTGCAGTGCACTATCATAACTTTTTTGATTCAATTCATGAATGATAAATCCAAAGAGAATTTCTAAAAACAGAGTATGTCTACACGTGCAACATAATGTTACCTTCTTCCGCCAAATAAGAGAATAGAAAGGTCCAAACAAACTTCTGCTCAAACGTGGAACCAAACAATCCCGGATGTCAAAGTGGGTTTCCAATCAAACGATTGAGTAGATTCGCCGTGTGAAAACAAAATTATGATGACAACGAAGAAAAACCGGGAGATAAAGAAGGAAGAAAAAACCGACAAGAGTAATTATAGACGCTAAGGATGAGGGTGATTGTTAACTAAGATTACCACGACGGTCACCTTTCTCAAGACGATGTCTCAAACGATGAGAAGACGAACAACCGCCATTGAAGGAGGTACCATAAGGCCGGGTAAGCAATTCGAGTGAAGGCACCGAATGCATTGTCCGATGCTCTTCAAACCCTAATTTCCTCAAAAATCAACCACTAAGCCCTAAAATGGTCGATTCGATCGCCGATTCGACTTGAATCGAAGAGGATCAAACACATTCAAACGGAGATGAGACACATGACTCTGATTGATTAAAGATCTGCTTACATAAATTTGAAGATCGAGATGCGAGGTTCGAAGAACATAGCTATGAATAGAAAGAGACCCGTAATGGCGAATAATGGCTTTATCCAAACTCAGAAAGGGGGAAGGATATTTGTGCGTAGAGGATAAAGAAGGGACAGGGGACGTGAATATTTATAGGAATAATTTCCAATTACACCCCTCAAATTATGGACTATTTGCATCTTGTACCTAAAAAATATTAGGATGTGCAAATACATCCTATAACAGAGGAAGGGGTCGTTTACTTAAACGCTTACCGTTAGGAACCAACACTACAATTTATTTTACTGGGTAAAATTGTAGTACATTAAAATGGTAGTGTACGCAACAATTTACCTGGTAAGCACTTACCCGGGTAAAAGTTGTCACGCTCACTTACCGAGTAAGACTCTCCATCTTTATCATTGTTCTTACTGGGTAAGATTTTTTACCCTTGTCATATTCATCAAATAAGAAAAATTACTCGGCAAACACTTACCATGTAAGCGTTTACTAAACGGTCCCGAATTTGCATATGTCACTCTCTAATTTTCTAAGGATAATGTTTTTCCTTATTTAAGCTCATTTTGACACTTATAATGGCTTTTGTCATTTAGGCTAATCCTTTCGTATTCTACTTAGTTTTGTCTATTTTTTAATACGACTGCAAATCTGTAATCCCATCTTCTTAGGCTATGTTTGATAAACATAAGTTAACTTATTGAAACGTTGTTTAAAGTAACGTTTTATGAGCTTTTCGACACTTACCAATTATAATTCTGATTAATATTGGTTGTTATTTATTACTCCTAACTATTAATTAATATTATAACTAATTTTAAGTATACATTATACATCAATATTAACTATTGATTATTTAGAATTATTATTAATCATATCAATTATTTTTATTTTATTATTTTTTATTATTATTCAATATATTTAGTTATCAAAAATTAATATAATAATTCTAAAAAAATATGTAAATTGTGTTGATATTTATGCCTACTTCACCGCAACTACCATGATTATAGTTGGCATGTAGAAACTAAAAATTGAAATTATACTTAATTTGTTTCATATGTAATATAATCATGGTAAATGATTTTAATAAAATATTTAATTTAATTATGAATTATATTTTTTATAAGTTATTAATTAATTAAGATATGTGAGGTTGATCAATTTTATTTTTATTCATATTATATGTAATKGTTATTTAAAATCATAAATTAATGTAGATTTTTTCTAAATTTTATTTTAACAAATGCAAATTTTATAATATATATATATATATATATAATCATTTTGAAATATTTTAATTAATGTATTATATTATTTCATTTTATTTTCTATCTTGTTTGTATTAATTAGCATATTATATTATTAGGGATTTGTTTTAATCATAATATGAAAGGTTGTAATTAACTAATTCTTCAAAATGTCATTTTTAGTCGTTTTCTATTTTTCATCTAGCTTATCAGTTAATCTTTGTCAAACTTTTGATATGTACATCAGCTAGTTTCTAAAGCAAGTTCCATGAGGGTCTTGGGGCGGGTGAGGTGTTGCTAGAGGTTGTCCACCGTCTATGTCTGTGTGTGTCGTGTGTAAGTGTGAGTCTGTAGGATTTTATGCTCGCGTCACAACGACACTGCTAAGATCGCATTATCCTATTGGGTCACACGCTAGAAAAACGAGAAGATAAGATATTTTTGTTTTTCCCTTGTGAGGGACGGTTTCAACGGATGGTTATATTCTTTTTAATGGACTTAAGGCTGATTATATTTGTCTTTAATAGCATCTCGAGTTTCATTACTAGTCCCTAGTCCATTTGGCGTTCTTACGGTTTATATCGTATTTTACATGTTTGTAGTTAAACGATCTACTGTTCGGTCGTTGTTGTTTTTTTGTATATATGTTTTATACATATGAATGGACATGGTATAGTCATTTGGTTTGTTTGTTTTTTCCATGGGAAATTAAAATGTATGTTATCATGGGTTGTAATTTAATGTTTTAATTTACGACTCGCGCATCGTTCTTATTGTAATAGAATAGTCTTGTTAGCTTAGTTTTATTAGTTTGTAAAACGAAGACGCAAGATGGTGGGGAGGTTAAACCATACAACCTTGAAGACGGCGATTCGGTGGTCGTCAAGCCTGGTGGATCAAGTGGGAGCTCATAGGGTCTTAGTTTGTCACAGTTGTCATGTTGGCTCTTGACACCGCTTTAGGGATGACTATACCATTGTCTACGTGGTTGTGAGGTGGTGTTTATTTTTCTTGTGCTGGTTTACATTTTGTAACAAACAAAGACATTTACACGTGTCGATGTTCAAGCGAATGCAAATTCATTTGAGAAAGTATTTAATTAGGTGAGTCGATGATGCATAATCTAAAGGATCAGTTGATTGGTATCTGTTTCTCGATATTTTCTTGTTATTGTTTAAATCTTAGGGGTTGTTTACCTAAAATTTATAAAAGATTTCATCTGGATAGGAGGTTTAACTCAGTTAAGTGAACATCAAGTCATTTTACCTTACCGGATGAATATGGTAAGGATCAAGAATCTTATCCCAGTAAGAGTGAGATACATACCAAGAGTCTTACCCTGTAAGTGAATGCGACGACTCTTTCCACAATAAGCGCTTACCAGGTAAATTGTTGCATACGATACCGTCTTGGTGAACCAAAATCTTATCCAGTAAGTAAATGATAGTGTTAAATTTACTAATAAACGCTTATTGGGTAAGCGTTTGATAAACGACCCCTAAATGTTATGTAAAAAATGTTGTTTTTCAAGTTGATTCTATTTGACCTCTTCACCAGAGAAAGACGTGGCAATGGTTAAACGTTTTTACAAAATGCCCTATGAGCAAAAAGGGGCAATATAATAATGAGGTTTCAGATGTCATAACACCAATATCAGTTATAAACAAAAATTCTCGATACATCATCAACGATCAATCGAAGTTAAAGTCATTGATACATCGTTAATGCTCAACCGGTTACGTCTTGCATGCTCCATTTATAGCAAAAAGAAACAGTATTTTATTTAATATATGGTATTTTAATAGATAAAGTTTCAAATACTAACAATGTAATTCATACAAACCATACAAACCAATCACAACCGTCTATCTAGTCTAATGAATATATCGTTTCATAAATATTTCGAATTTTCCTAATATAAAACGTTAATTATATTGTGGACTATAATAACTTTACATAAATATTCAAATCATAATAAATAAACATTCATCATTTCCATAAACATCTCAATGAATTGATTTGTATGATTTATATAAAGGACATGACTTATATTTGAAACTTTCTTTATTTTGACAGTATAATTTATGTCAGACTGTCTAACATAAAATAGCCATTAGAGTTAAACAATAATTGTTTTACGAATTTTGGTCTTTGATACATTATTTTTTAAAAATTATACTGTATAGTATATGTTAGAACTGCTCTACCTGTCTCTTCGACATGATTTCTTTTTAATTTGCTTATTTTTTCAAGTATACATTATAGAAAAAAAGGGTAGGCTAAATGCACTGTATCTATCAATTTTCTCCTCACACATCAATATCATTATTTATTTTTATATTTTAATGCATAATTTGACCTAATTCCAACATTAATAGGTGTGCATCTAAATCATCTCCAATATAAGGTTATAATAAGCAAAAAATGTAACTTTTTAACCAACATTGTAGAAAGTTCTTAGAGCATCTTCAACAGATTCTTCAAAATGGAGATTGTGGAGATTTTTAAAAAATGCTCCAACAGATTTCTTAAAGCATTCTCCAAGATGGAGAAAATGTGAAAGAGATGATGAATTTTTTTTCAAATTTGAAGATTTTTCTAAAAATAATTACGTATGAGAGAGATGTTTTTTCATTCATTCTACGATCAATGAGCTTGTTCGAAATTAAATGTTTATCAGAGAAAAATTTAATTTTTACGAGTTGTATTAATATTTTAATAATATAATTAATTATGTAATCTCTAAAATATAGAATTTGTTGTAGAAGAAGGTAAATTTTGTTAGAAAATTTGACCTTTTACTTCTCTATTTTGGAGAATTTGTTGGAGACGCTATAAAAACCTCATCATCTTCAAGTTTTGTACAAAAGTCTTGATTCTTATCTTAAAGTTGATGTGAAATTTCTCCGTTACTTCCCGGTCTTGGCTTGGCTGGGCCCTTCACTTGTGGTCGACTTCTTTCTCTTTCTCTTTCTCTCTCTCCCTCTTCCTCTCTCTCTTCTTCTCTTTCCCTCTTTCTCTTCCCTCTTCTATTCTTCTCTCTTTCTTCTTTCTCTCCTTTTCCCTCTTTTCTCGTCTTTCTTCTTCTGTGTTCCCTCTTTCTTTTCCCTCGGGGTGCCTTGGATTCTGGTAGTTGAGGTTTCCTTCTACCCGAACGCTTCATTGTTGCTTTTTAGTGTTTTTTCTTGATCTGGAGGGGTCTCCCCCTCCCTATAAAAAAGTTGATGTGAAATGACAATTTACTATTTTTTTTTATATTTCATGACTTTTATACATAATATATAATAATTAATATGTATCTATTTAATGTGTCGTTCCTGAGTTTTTTGATGCCATGTGCGAAGATCCTAAAAAATACCCTTGTGCTTTTTTTTAAGCAAATGAAACGACGAAAGATACGATTTTACTAAAGGGTTTCGAACATATTCAAACTAAATTTCAACCTTACGTCAAATTTTATTAATTAACATGAAAAATACAAAGGGGGATATGAAAACCAAAACCCTAAATTACAAAATATAAATATATTACCTAAAACGATTTCTTCGTGCACTTCTTGAAGCAAATATATCAATTACTTTTCCATATTCAACATTTAGCAAGTCAGCAATCATTACCATAAGATGATAAGAGAGCTTGTATCAATTGGAAATACAATGAATTCATAATGTCAAAATTAATAAATTAAATGTTATTATGTTAGAATTTAGAAACAAAATCATACATTGGTTTCAAAAACAATGAAATCGACTTTCACAGTTCCACTTCCAGTTTCAGAATCCAGATTTGAAGGAATACAATGCATTCGGCTGTATCTAGATTTAAAGGATTGAGATTTCATTGTTTAATCGACAATCGTGTATTCGAGTATATATATATAGTCGGCGCAATCGGCAATGCATCGATTGATCTTCAAGATCGATCCATCGTCGCATGGACAGTCGTTAGACTCGTCACTGTTAATCGTATTCCTCTGGAACTAAAACGTCATCGTTGAAAATCAAAAAACTCAAACACTCAAAAAACAATAGAAATCGTCAATTTCAAATCGCCAAAACCAATCATCTTGTGAACTGTGATGCGTCTATCCTATTGTCATCGATTCAAGTCATTGGGTTTGTTATTAATAGATCTGGTAAGTTGGCCCTCTGTTTATAATTAAAGCCTAAGTTTCAAATTATTAAATCTCCAAACCCAAAACTAATATTATATAAAAATTTGATGTCCTTTTGAGCTTTGATGCACTGTACAATCGCACGGGCTGCACGTGGCTAAGGCCGGGCCTATATTTATGAATTATATGCATTATTAATTTAGTAAATTGAAAATGAAATCGATATGAAAAATACAAAAAGTTGGGGGTTTTATAAAAATAAAAAAAAAAACGTCCATCATTGTAACGTCAACAATAAAAGTATTATGTCAAAATCTGATTTCAAAACCAATAATACAATTTGACTATTCGGGTCAAGTCAGATGCACCCGTGACCCGGCCTATTGCAGATCTAATCTGATTTTACCTAAGACAATAGAAACTTCACATGCCTCTCTCTGATTGGTTAAATCCCAATGACACGGATCACTTAATACCACTACCGCTCGATTGAACCCAATCCAACGGCCACAACACAAAAACCACTAGGATCGCCAAAACAAAGAAAACCGTATAAATCAACCCTCAGGCCCTTTCCTATCTTCACGCTCTCTCTTACCTTCAGACAAAGAATCTCCGGAAAAGCTAATAATTTATCCATTTATTCCATAGTCTCTTTACAAGTCGTCGGCCGTTGAAATGGAGACCGGTGGGAAGTTGAAAAAGGGTGCTGCCGGAAGGAAGGCCGGTGGTCCCAAGAAGAAGCCAGTTACCCGGTCCGTTAAGGCCGGTCTACAGTTTCCCGTCGGTAGGATCGGTCGGTACCTGAAGAAAGGTCGGTATTCCAAGCGTGTGGGTACCGGTGCACCGGTTTACCTCGCCGCCGTTCTCGAGTACCTTGCTGCTGAGGTATTCCCAAAATTTAGGGTTTTATTATGGTACTTGTTGATTTTGGCTTTTATCCGATGCATAGGATTTAATGATTCAAATCGATTATGAACTTGATGTTGATGTTTGTTTTTTAATAGAAAATGCGGATTAGTCTCATTGATTTTGTGAATCTAAGGCCAGTGATCTATAATTGCGAGTGATTTTAGGTTAAAAAGTGAAATCAAGCTCAATTAGGTTAGAAGATTTGATGGAACATTTTAGGGGTTAATTTTGATGTTTTTGAATCAATTACATGAGTTTGTTCATCAAATTATCACTTAAATCACATGACAATTTCGGTTTCCAATTAGGTTAGAAGATTTGATGAAACGTTTTAGGGGTTAATTCTGCTATTTCTGAATCAACTACATGAGTTTGTTCATCAAACTATCACTTAAATCACATGATAATCTTGATTTCCAATTAGGTCAGAAAATTTGATGAAACGTTTTAGGGTTAATTCTGCTATTTCTGAATCAACTACATGAGTTTGTTCATCAAACTATCACTCAAACCACATGATAATCTTGGTTTCTGAGAATCAGTTCTTGATGTTTTTGTTCATGGTGTGATTTTGGAATTGGGATTCAGGTGTTGGAGTTGGCTGGAAATGCTGCTAGAGACAACAAGAAGAACAGAATCATACCCAGACATGTTTTGTTGGCTGTAAGAAATGATGACGAGCTTGGAAAGCTTCTTGCTGGTGTGACAATTGCTCATGGTGGTGTTCTTCCAAACATCAATCCAGTTCTTTTGCCAAAGAAGTCTCATGATAAAGCTACAAAGGAACCTGCAAAATCTCCTTCCAAATCAACCAAGTCCCCAAAGAAAGCTTAGTTGTTGAAGAACCTCTCTATCATCCTCTCATTGTATCTATCTATTCACCTTTTTTTGGTGATGTAGGGATAATTTAAATGTTATGGTGTTTTTAGGGGAGATTTAGAAGTCATGTACTCTGATCTGTTTATGTTTAGGACCTTAGGTGTGAAGAAGAAGAAGAATCTCTCTTTTTCTAAATGGAAGTTGTTATTTTTATGAATCTTTTTAGATGGGTGTTACATTTGTATAAGAAAATTGTTAAAAGATTCTTGGATATTGGTGACACTGAGAATGGTTGTGTTTCATGGGTCTTTATTGTTCTGTGGCTATTGTTATCTAGATAGAGGTGAGTCTGAATTCTTTCAGATTCTATCCTTCATTTTACAGAAAATCACATTAAGTATGGGATTTGACTAGGGGTGCATAAAAACCTGGTAAACTCAAGAGTTAATTTACTATTTTCCTCATATAAATTGACCTCATAACTATTTTTTTTATGGGTTTTATTTTTATCCAGATGTCACTTTTTGCATATTGCAGACTTGGCTATAGATTAAAAATTCAACACAAATATGCAATTGTGACATAAACTGGTTGAATTTGACACTTTTTGTCTTTTAGCTAGGTCCACATTTGGTATTGTGGATGTAGTAATGTTTGGGTCGACATGAGAGAGAAATAGTTAGGAGGTCAATTTGAACGAAGGAAATGGTCATTTGAGCTAATTTCTCAATGTCACAACCTTAAGCCATTTGATGTTTCATCGAGTTGTAAAATATTTAAATTGGAAATATTATATTGGAATTGAGTTAGGGCTATTTGAGCCTAATACCTTTCTATTTCATGTATTTAATATGATTGCTAGCAAATCTTTTCCAGTCTAGAGATTGAATTCCCACTTGGACCTGTAGTGAGAACCCGATCTCCAAAAACTAATTGACAAGGTTCCATTGATAATGATAATGACTTTGCAAGGTTCTAGGAGGCTACTATATGGTGTCAAACTAAGTTCTATAAAAAGTGTTCGGATCAGCTTATGGGGTACCAAAACATAATAAGCTCTGATAAATATTTCTCTTCTTTTTTCATCCAAACACTAAAAACTCTTTATTACTGATACCATCCCTGAATAAGTTAATAAGTTACAAGGGAGTAACTTATCAAAACCTCTTTATTAACAGTGGCAAACCGGCATAAGTATTTTTTTTGTTTTTTCCATCCAAACACTAAAAACTCCTTATTACCATAAAACACTGAAATAAGTTAATAAATACCTTAAATAAGCAATCCCAAACACCCCCCAAGTCCTTTATTAATATGTATACCAAGACTATCACACCATCACCCTCTTTATACACAGATACTTTACATCTCTTTCTCCATCTCTATGTAACTCCTTTGTATGTATGTTTAGTAGAAGTGATTGTATATATGCAAATTAAAAAATAATAGATGAATATGATCTACTTAAGGAGTATAGATAAGTTGTACCAATTGATTGATGATGAATAAATGCATTGAATAGAGAAAACGCCATAATCAAGGTAGCAAACCAAACGAGAATATTTTGATGTACTAAAGTTTCATCTCAACCAAGTTGACCAACCTAATCCGTATGGTTCGAGTTGGATTGGGTTGAGATTTTCCAAATCGCAAATATTGGTTGAGTTGTTTAAATGCATTCAACACAGACAACCCAACCACGTTCACCCTTAGATCTTGCATCATCAATTGTCGATTTTKGAGAAGGGGGGGGGGGGGTTGGTAATGAGCACCTAAATCAGATCAAGGACCCTAGGTGGGGATTCAACAAAAGCACAAAATAACATTCCCCATGATCAGGAACCCCATTTAAACAAAAACCAGATACCAAGGGAATCAAATTCACAGGATACAGGTCTGGGGATGTAATTTTGTAGATGATTATGCTTTCATTGTTAAAAATGCAAACAGAAAGATAGTGATGTCGAACACTACCTTTGTCTGTTCCACCATGCACCAGCTTTGTTCCCTAGTGAATAAGAAATAGACTTGTCTGCATTCTGCAACATGATGCAATTTTGATATCCACTTGAACAGGTATAATATGGCTATGGCACCAATATTAATGACAAATATGAGTCATGTATAACTTTACCAGGATTGACGACCTGACTGAAGCAGTAATGCTATGACCCAAGTAACAGAGAGTTATGATGGTTTTAATTTGACATGAGTAGTTTAGTAATTTGTGTATCTTGTCTCATGTCACTGATTTTTGTTCCCCCTATTTTTGTAGGGGAAAAAAACTGGGTTTTTTGCTGTGTGTTGTCTCAATCTAATCGTCGCGTCAAACATGGGACGAGAAGTTTTCCTTTTATCCTGTGCCGCATACCAAACATGCACTAAAAGGAATACAGATCCACATACAGTTGTATTGTGGACAGGACATCCAGGGCCGTTGGGTGACACATCCAATGCCCAGGATGAACTTAACCCTTCTGGAATAAAGAAGGCAGGCCAGCCCTATCCATACATGACGAAGGTGGATGAATTCACCCTCATCATTTTGACCCTGGATGCATTGTCCATAATCCCATCCAATGATTGCTACTAGTCTAAAAAGATCAATCCATAAAATGTATTGTTTTCTATAATTGAACTAACCTCCATCATTACTCATCTTTCTGAAACCCAACTTATTTCGTCTGGATTGATTCAACATCACAGTGGTGATTGTAGAACCAGGTCATCAAATTTGGTGGAAAGATGCACAGGGATGTATCATCAAACAAGAAATATTCATGAAGCTTTATCAGTAACATTTCACTAATTAATATATAAGGAAGGCACGTATGGAAGTAATGGCGCTGAAGCTAAAGAAGGTTGAACAAAAAATTTGCCAACAGCTTAGATTATAGTTGTGCATTATATCTGGGAGCACCCAAAAGATTTTCAGAAAAACTAAAGAAACATACAATGCTCGTAAGAAGAACTACAAATATGAAAGCAAGAGTCATCTTGAAACTTATGAAGCGGACTTATCTCAACTAGGTTGACATGTTTGGAGCGTAAAGCCGTCTTCAGTATCAGTATCTATGCAGCAATTCATTTTGTGAACGTTTAGATGAATCGCAATTCATCACCATCTTCCCGGGTTTCATTTGATGGGTGGCTAATATATAAGTTACAGGTGCACGATCTGCTGTAAACTTCTCACCACTTTTCTCTTTGTTCATTGCTTTCAGCTTCGGCTTTGACTTGTTAAGCTCGGCTACTCCACCAAGCCCTAACATTTCTTGATGCCTAAGACTCTGCCAAGAAACAGCTGCTTTACGTTTCAACTTATGTCCCCAGACAATGCTATCTTTGTCCCACTTTTTGATCTCATCAAGAGACAAACTTTCATTTTCTTTAACATCATCTTTCATTCTTGGAACAAAAAAATCAGGCTTTGCCCCAGCTACTGCCATCCTTGGCAAACCCAGCGCGCTAACAAAGGAATAAGGTGCATTAGCTCCCTTCACTTTTGAAGAAGAAAAGGCAGATAAAAAGATATCATTCACACTTGTCATTTTGCTTCCTATGGCTGTGATTTTACTAGTAAAGGGGATCTTTGACCCTGGAACCACACCTTTAGGAAGACCAACCACTACATGATCAACCTTAGATCCAGAATGACTTACCTTTCTATCTTCCAGCATACCAGGCAGGGAAGAGAACGAAAAAGGACCTTTAATGGTCATGTTAGGTAAGATCTTATGTGATGGAGCAAAATCTTGTACTACATTGGCTTTCCTCTGGCGGCTAACCTCTGCACCCTCCACCCATCGTACTACAGCAATTCGAGAAGTACGATTTGGGTCATATTCGATCCTTTCCACAACACCCACAGATGAAGTGTTACGCTTTAGATCAATTGTTCGCTGTGATCGCTTTGCTCCACCTCCACGGTGGAATATCGTTATACGACCCGCAGAGTTCCTGCCAGCAGATTTTCCTTTACCCAAGACGAATTGTCTAAGTGGCCTATCAGAGCTGACACTTTGCGTTTGAGCACCTGTACCAATACCATCTTCTTATGATTTCGTTTGCTTAAAAAGATCTCCAATAACAGAGAACACTAATCTATCGATTAACGATTTTAATGTCATACAACTAAAATATAGAGTGATGAACAGAAATGTACACATTTCAACATCTTACCATAACTACCACATTCTACAATTCAAATTTTTGAGGAAGCTGAAAATGAGCAGCTGCTAGTTTCCTCTTCGCAGCCCATATCCTAATTCCTAGGTGAAGAATAGCCCATTTGATGTTTAAAGATGATAAAATTGGTGAAAATAGAAAACTACAAATTGGTGAAAAATGGCGATGGATGGTTACAAATTGGAGCTAAAATTGTCCTCGATGTATAGTCCTCAATGTCAATGCTGACGATTGGGCTTGTGTTCTGCTGGCATATACAGTTTCATCATTCCAATTTTTTATTCCAACCTAGTTCTTTGAAATGCATGGTTTTATTGACTTCATTGTGAAATAAAAACCGCCATTAATGTGGTTAACGACTTTTCTCCCCCAGAAGTATCAACCAGTATCAGTTCTAAATACACAAATTGCCATCTAGAACTAGTTGTTCATTTCCAACAAGAGGGGCAACATTCAAGCTGAGGGTACGAAAAATCACTAACTCCATGACTAAAAACAGGATCAAATTCAATACAAAATCCAACAAAATTGAGTTTAATCTTAATTCGAAGTCTCGAATCACAATCCCAGTTAGAAACACCACCATAATACCTTGTTAGATTTCAAAGGACGATACTTATCATACAAATGAGTTTACATACGTCAGTAAAAATATACATTCCGGCATCGATTTCAAAAATTCAAGAGCCTTTTTCTAAAATATATCATTGAACATTAAAATTTGAAATCAAAAGTTGAACAAGTAAAACTTACGGCTGATAGAGTGCTTGGATCTCATCTGATAGCTACTAATCCTTGAAGTAATCAAAGAAGAAGATCCGTTAACAAGGCGTCGACAATACGAGGAAAATGCCATTTTCGATTGCTCCAGTAGCAATTCAAAACGATGAAGTATGGATTGTTGTTTAGGGTTTTTTTGTTAAAACACAAGATCGTACCAAGCTTTTTACCTTTGTCCACCTTGCCATCAATAATTTACAATTTGCCTCCCAGGGATTACAGTCCCCTCCAATCTGGTCCCTCGATAATTTACTCCATTTTATTTCCATTTATTTTATATTTAAACCGATATCAGCATGTCAAGTATTTCTTCGACGTGAAAAATCAAAAGTCAAAACTTTGAACAACTTTTCTACTGAGGGGTGTTTGTGATTGATTATTTGAAACAACTTATCATTTTCTATAAAATTATTTATCAACTTATTATAAGTTATAAGGGTTTAACTTCTTTAAAAACTCTTTGTTACTGGTTTGACACCGGTATAAGTTGTTTATCCAAACACTCAAAAATGTTTGTTGTCGGTATCATACCGAAATAAATCAATAAGTTGTTTTTATAAGCAATCTCAAACACCATTTAATTATGTTATTAAAATATTTAATACAATTAATAAACTATTTTTTCACTCTCTTAGACATTTAGGGTTGTTTGGGATTGGTTATAAAAACAATTTATTGACTTATTCCGATGTTTCTATACTATATTATAAAGTATTTGACAAAAACTTTTAAAAACCATTTTTTATGCATGAAGTATTGTATATTTATGCATATTACTTAAAATTGAAGATTACAAGTAAATTATGCATAAGTACAACTTATTAAAACTCCATGTTTGAATTCGCGTAACTAACTACAGATAAACATAACCAATTATAGAATAAACATCTCATTTTAAAATATAAAAAATCTAAAATATAATTAGGATAATTATCGAATTCTAACAAAATAATTAATTATTATCTTTATAAGAAAATTATATTGTTAATCAAATATAAATTACTTCGTTATTAAACCTAAATTAAATTATAATAAAAAAAATTGAATTTAAAAATTACACAAAAAAAATGAATTTTAAATAGTTAATTTGATACTAATATCTATATATTTTTGTCAAATTTTTATGATATCTTTAAATTTATATTTTATTCAAAAATAAAAACATTATCGCGTTTTCAGAATCACATAAGACTATACTATAACATCAACTGAAATAAAAAAATAAAATGAAATATTAAAATCAAGATATATCTCGCTGCATTGCGCAAGTACCCTTCTAGTAATTTCTTAATAATTGTTGGAATAACAGATATTTTCTTCATCGAATCATTCTTATTCCTCACTCTCCTGTATCAAATTTACCATTTATTGTATTTAATTTGATCAACGTTCGATGAATCATATGGATAACATTATTATAAAAGTTATACATGTGATATGATTGTTTAATCTGTTTTTACCTAAGCAATCAAAATTCATTGTTTGGTTGGTTTCGATCTGATTTATATATTCATATAACATGATTTTGGTCATATATTTCCATATCATTTTACATTTACTTGATTCAAACAGTCTTTTAATTCATATAAGCTTTATTGTTCCATTCATAAATTCTCAGTACCCTTGTTTTTGTATTTTCCCATCGTCATATGTCATTTCCTTGTCCAATTGTCAAAATGAATATCTGAAACAATAATGGTTTTCAACGTCGCAAAAGCATATTAAGTGACGATCTTATTGCTTAAAGCGTGATTGTGTTTTACTTAATTACAGGTTTTCATGCATAATGCAACGCGATGCATCTTCATTTTCAAACCGACAACTTGAACCCTAAATCACAATTCATGTTTCAGTTCATTATTGGTCCCTATCGGTGCTTTTTTTTTTATCTCGTGTGATTTTAATAGAACGAGAAAGTTTACAATCGGATTAGTTTTATGGATATTGGATCATATTTTTAGGGTTCAACACGTATACTGTATTTGAACATATTTACCATATTATGCTTATAGAGTTCAAAAATAAAAAAAAATTAGAAGTTGTATTATGAGGTAAACTTGAATTTTCAAAAAGTGAAGTGGATTTTTATAATATAATAGAAGGGTACTCGAGCAATGCAGCATGATACATTAAAAACAAAAATTATATTTGTTACGCCATAAAATAAAGTAATTTTAAAATCATCTATACTATCTTATAAACCAGATTTATCAAAAGTCTTAAAAATAATTTTCCCAAGATGAGATTCAAATTGATATTCACCATGGGTTATTAAAAGTTATCTCATTCATCTCTCACTAAATTGCTCTAAAACTCTCGGTCTCGCTCTCTTGATTCTTTGCTCTTGGTGTAAATCAAACACATTTGTGAAGTCGTTTAAATATGTTGGATTTTAAATATATTGGATTTTAAATTGTCATACAATTTTTTTATTGATAGACTGTAATTGAAACCATAACTCTTATTTACTCAAATTGTATTAATATGTAAGGACCAAGTGTAACTTATATCATTGTTAAATCTTCTATAATAAAACCAGTGAAACTTCGTAATCGTTAAAATTCACGGCTTCCGCTGCATTGCACAGATACACAACTAATATTTTATAGAAAAAAATATAGTAATACCCTAATGGGCTATTTGGGCTGTAATAGTGGCCCATTAAAATAAGCCCATATTTGAATTTGAATGGTTACATACCAAAAGAGAACGCAAACTTCCAAGTTTTCAAGTGTTGCCAACGTTTTCAAGTATTTTCTTTCTCGTGTCCAAAAGAAAGCAAAGAGAGAAACCCTAGAGAAAACTCTGCAACTCCAACAACTGATCTCTGCGGTCTTACACTTCCATCTCCAAACATGCAGTCACCAGTTCTCGTTCTCAGTAAGTTTCTCTCTCTCGCACTCACAGACATATATCGAGGATCATCAGTTGTGATTTCACGATTTGCTACTGATTTATCTGATAATGGTGGTGGGGTTTGTGTTTATGTTACTTAATATTGGCTTACATTGATCTAGTTTAGACAGTACTGTCACACTCGTGAGAGTGAGACCTTGTAGATCATAAGGTTTACCATCTGGAAAACTCGAAAGCAGACTTATTTTTTTTAATGCTTAAAACTTGATCTCCCTGGTTGGTGTGAGTGAGGACGAAATGATGGTTTTGATGACTGTTTAAATCATAACTGGGTGTTGCAAGTTTACACGTTTAGTTGTGAAATGCTATGCATATACGAGGAAATACTGTATGCATTTTACTGAGAGATTTGAATACGTGGGTAAGGGTGTTGAAAAATGTTCTGATTCCAAGTTCATAACTATTCGTGACTTCTGTTTCAGAAGATATTGTGAAATGTTTTGACCTTCTTAAATTAAGTTTTACTATCTTTGTAATGCATAAGTGGTGTTTTTTTCTCTTCATTATCATCGATTTGTCACCATCCATTTTCAATCGCATAAGTTTGATGTGGTCACTAGCTTAATTCGATAGAGTCTATATATACACATATTTTCTGGAACAAGTTTTGTGTGGCCTTACGTGGTTTAATTTATAATTTTCCAAGGTGTTGATTTGGACCCTGTCTGAATCTTACACTTCTTTTCCACATTACCAGCCTGTTATGGAATTATGACTTAGGTTTGTAAGTTAATGTTAGGCAGAAACTTGTGGAGGTCGTATTGATGTTATCATTTTAATGAGGATCACTTTGTGGAACAAAGTTATACTTTGTTTTTGCATTGTGGACCAAATTGTGGACTGGAGGGAGTATGAGTTTCAACAGTGAGCTTTACGAGTCCCTAATATCACATGACACACCTACTAGCTTTTTGTTGTGGTCAGGTTTAGATTTCCTCCAGCTTTTTTCATTTTTTAAGAATTAATCATAACTTATGTAGAGAGGCCGAAGTCTATTTTACGGATAAAGAAAAAGAATGTAGATGGTAGGAAATTATTATCACAGAAGAACATCATTAAAAGCATTCCTGCATAGCACTGAAGTATCATAGGAAAAATGGACTAGAAGGCTCTTGTGTCTTTATTGAAGAAAATAAAAATCACTAGTACTGCTATCATACTAGATATGGAAAGTATTCTAACTATTTTTTTAATGGGATGATGAACCAAATCAATTCAATACCAGCAAGCTTTTTTATTCCTCCAGAATTATGTTACTTTATGATGACCATGTGTATACAATTTGAAATGCGCAGAGGATTCCCTCACTCGTGAATCTGGAAGCAAGGTGCATCATGCAAATATTCAAGCCTCTAAGGTGAGAAATTCGTTTGTGTTGAATTGTCATCTTATTTTTTAAGCCAATCATACAACAGGCAGTCGCCATAATATTAAAACTGGTATTCAACTACTTGACCATCAATTCATTATTATAAAGAAACTTTGAAGTTGTTCATTGTTTTATATGCTGATTGTGGGCTGATTACTGCATTATCTGTTCACGTTTTTCAATAGTATATATTTCTGATGCAAAACATGTTGTTTTTGAGTCTTTGGATGGTCATGGGTACAAAATTTGTCTCTTCAGCTTGTTTATGAAATTGTTCTCTTACTTGTTTGCTGTGTCTTAACACGTGAAGTGAGATTAGTCTTCTCAGATATATAATGTTTAGGCGATGCAATCTTGTGCAGGCTACTAGCACATTCACCACATTACCCACCTTTAATCAATTGTTAAAGGGTTCAGCTTTCAAACATTCGTAACAAAGCTATATTTTCCAGTGCACTTTACAGAGATTTGTCGAAATCACGTGATACCACAGGCACATGATAATGTGATTTCTAAGTGACACACTATTCAGAATTAGCATTTGGTATAGCTGCTCTTTGGTTCCTATTTTCATTTAACCAAGGAGATTCTTAATTTTTTTTGCCCCAATGGATCATCTACTGGACAAAACTGAAAAGGAAGCAAAAAACCTTTAATCTCTTCATTATTGGTTCGTACTTCATGGGGAGTGGATAGAGCCTACTCTAATCTCTTTTATGCCTTTGGTTGTAATTTCTGTCTTAATGCAAAAATCAATTCCTGGAAGTCTTATTTTTACCTGTGGTCTGAACCAGGAAGGATTTATATAAACCCTTGCAATCTTTTGTCAGCATCCTAAGTGATTGTCCAATCGGTATCTCCACAAGATTAAAAAGAGTAACGGGTTTAATTTTCGTCCTCTCCCTTCTTTGGTGTCCTTTTATGATTTGTGCTAGGTGGACATCAACACCACGATAAGTAGTAACATTACTCATGTCAAATTGGCATTTGGTCGTTCTTGCAAAAACTAAACTTTAGAATAAGCAGGCGCAGAGGCATGCTATCGTGGTATAATAAAACATCATTGATCCTAAAGATAGAAGCCAATTTCTGTTGTTCCAGTTAAAAAAGTAAAAGATAAGAGGGAAAGCTGTAAAAGACACTCCCTGATGCAAGATGTTATTGTGATGATGGAACAGTAGCAACTTCTTTAGTCCAAGGCCCACATCAAGTATCCACATTGCCAATGTGGCAACAACACACTAATAATCAAAACATTAGATGAGGCCATGCTCTAATATCCTTAATTCTTTGTCAATTTACCTAATGTATATGTTTTGGACTGGAGATCAAATTACATTGTACTTGGGCTGTTTCATCTTGCGTTTGGTATCGGATTTGTTCATTTGAGCCAAACTTTTACATTTTAGAAAATAGCACATCTTTTAGACGACTTGATAGTAAATGTGGATACCTTACATGGGACAGAGGGATTATTACTAAGATCTTTCTTCCTATGTACCTTTTAATCACTACTTTTAAGTCCATCTTATAATTTACATACTTTCTTTCTTTACAGGCAGTTGCTGATATTATTCGCACCACGTTGGGTCCAAGGTCCATGTTAAAGATGCTTCTCGATGCTCAAGGAGGTGCTTAACTTTCTAACATACATGCATATGTATATGTGTGTATATATTTGTATGTACCTATCTATATATGTCAAGTGGTTCAAGTGCTTTTGCAATTGGTTCCTCGTTTGAAGCCTGCTTCATTGGCTAAATGAAAATACAACAAAATATTATACAAGATCGTGATATTCTGCTCTGCTTGTATGCAAAGATTAAAGTGCTGATCATCTTTTTCAATCCTTAAATTTTATAATAAATAGGATTTTGAATAGTAAAAATTACACATGATGAGACGGCATCCTTTCCCTTTCCGGCATCAAGGAGTCATCTAGGCTATAAGGTGTCACTGAGCCCAGAGTCACCGATTCTTTTGCATTGCTGTGAAGATTATTGCCTCCAAGTGACATGGGGGAGACAGAGACGGAGAGCCAGAGAGAGAGAGAGAGAGAGAGTTGCAACACTTGCTTTCTTTCCCTCTTTTCGTCAGCAGCAAGTGAAATGCATGATGTTTTATGGTTTGAAGCGAATACAGGATTTATATTTTTCTAATTGTTGGTTACAATATTAAATGATATAAGATCCTAAGGCTTAAGGAATATAATACAACTCCCATACTGTTGCCAGGTGATTTAGAACCCTTATGAAGGGACCCGTTGGATAAACTTTTAACCTTGTTGCCTTAAAACCTTTGCCTAGGGGTGATTTGTCTTTATGATCTATTAACGTATCCCCTTTTTTGTATATTTTGGCCATTGCATGTCAATGTGAGAATATAATTTTTAGTGATGGGTGCATTCTTTTTTGGTAGGTATTGTGGTCACTAATGATGGAAATGCCATTTTGCGGGAGTTGGATATTGCTCACCCAGCTGCAAAGGTAGTTATGCTGAATGATTTTACTCAAAATATTTATGACTGAACACCATTTTTCAGTTTCTTTTTTATTCTCTAACCCCAAGTTTGGTACCTCTTCTATTCAGACACAATTTTTTGTAGATTGTACATAGGCTTCACTATTATCTATTTTCATATACTTCTCCATGGGCCTTTACATATTTTAAATCTTGAATTTACTAATGCTTCCATGATCATTCCTTTTATTTTTTCAGTCCATGATTGAACTAAGCCGCACACAGGATGAGGAAGTTGGTGACGGAACTACATCAGTTATTGTTCTTGGTATACCTTTCTTATACATTTTATTGTCACCCTTTATTGTGGCAGCAACTATTATGTGGCTTTTAATTAGAGCAAGGTTGCATTAAAACATAAAATATCAACAGATCATTTCTGGTACCTGTTTATTAATTTCTATGTCTAGTTGTACAAATGATCTTTAATTAATTAAAATCATTGTTATAGATCTTTCTGTTTTGTTGTGCTTAATTGATTTTTGCTATCTTTACTTGTTACTGATTGTTGAAGTTCAAATTTCTAGCTGGTGAGATGCTTCATGTTGCAGAAGCTTTCATTGATAAGAAGTATCATCCTACAGTTATTTGCCGAGGTATCCTTTTCTTGATTTTATACTATTCTGTTGATCTGCATAATTTATACAGCATGGTTGTAAGGAGTTTTGCATTTGCAGCTTACAACAAGGCTCTTGAAGATGCTCTTGCTGTGTTGGACAAGATCTCCATGTCTATTGATGTGAATGATCGTAAGTTCCATCATTGCTCTTTCTTCTTATATATCATACATATTCATGTATACTTCTATGCTCTTCCCCTAGAATATGACACTACAGTGTAATAATAACATAGAATCTAGAAAAGTTCAACTGCTCAAATACATTTATAACGGTATAATCTTTTCAGTTGTAGAGAATGATGACCTTTTTAATTTTTTATTTAATGAAAAGTGAACACAGGTGCAGCATATATAGTTATTGCTCGTTGTTAATTGAATTTTTTGTAGTGGATAATTAGTCTTTCAACCTATTGCGCAGTAATACTATCCGAAGTTTAGGACATGTATGCAATCAGTAGAGTTACTGTTTAATTGTTGACTACCCATGACCCATCTTCTTCTCAAGTTCTTGCACTCTTTACCTCTCAACTTATCCTTTGGATCACCTGGTTAATGGATCTCTATTAGCTTCAATACGGGATTTCCATCTCATTTTTATAGTTTCTTTGTTATTATCTGATACGTGAGATCACTTTTAACATTGATCCTCCTTCAAAGCCTTCAATGATGTTGGCAGGCCTTTCACCTGCCTTCAAAGCCTTCCATGATCATTTGAATCACATGAAAAATAATTGAATGTGCTTTTCTTTCCATTACACTGTTTTGTCGTTATTGTTGTCATCATTAAATATAATTCTCACATTACAGGTTCCATGATGCTGGGTTTGGTGAAGAGTTGTATCGGCACAAAATTTACCAGTCAGTTTGGGGATCTAATAGCAGTAAGTATTTCTATTTCTTCTTCCTCTTCTTTCCTTTTTTAGGCTTAAACGTATCTACTGTTTTTATGAGCAGTAAAGATGACCTATCTATTTACATTTCGAAACAATAATCTTCATGTTTTTCCTATAGCCATAATTTTTATTCTTATTTTACATTAGTTTGTGACCTTGTGTTGCTTTATATCTAAATACAAATTATATTTCTAAAACCTTATGATAATAAATGATTTACTTCAGAAATTAGTCTGAATATTGTTTTAACCCAATTTCAACTACTTCAGTGAAGGTTTTGTTTGGCTGCCAACCTCGCTCTTAATTTTGTGTTTTGCTCACCGTCACTTTGTCATCTTCTAGGATCTAGCACTTGATGCAACAACGACAGTTGGTGTCGATATAGGCCAGGGACTTAGAGAAGTGGATATTAAGAAATACATTAAGGTTGAGAAAATTCCAGGTGGCCAATTGGAAGATTCTAAGGTCCTCAAAGGTGTTATGTTTAGCAAAGATGTGGTCGTCCCGGGAAAAATGAGAAGGAAAATTGTAAATCCCCGTGTCATTTTGCTTGATTGCCCTCTGGAATATAAGAAGGGAGAGAACCAGACAAATGCAGAATTGGTCAGAGAAGAGGATTGGGCAGTACTCTTGAAAATGGAAGAAGAGTACATTGAAAATCTATGCGTACAAATACTGAAGTTCAAGCCCGACTTGGTGATCACAGAGAAGGGGCTTAGTGACTTAGCCTGCCATTACTTCAGTAAAGCTGGAGTCAGTGCCATTAGGAGATTAAGGAAAACCGACAATAATAGAATTGCTAAGGCATGTGGAGCTGTGATTGTGAATCGGCCCGATGAACTTCAAGAATCAGACGTTGGAACTGGGGCTGGACTCTTTGAGGTAAAAAAGATTGGTGATGAGTTCTTTGCCTACATTGTTGATTGTAAAGATCCGAAAGCATGCACCGTTCTTCTCCGAGGTGCTAGCAAAGACCTTTTAAACGAAGTGGAGCGGAACTTGCAGGTATTTTGTTGATGCAATGCTTGATACTTCTTTTGTCCCAAAATAAGGATCCACCTATTTTATTTTAGTTTTTCCCAAAATAGGTCCACTTTCAGAAGAGTCCAGTTTCTGGTCCTTCCCTTAATTATGAGATGGAAAAAATTCATTACTTAATTTTTTTATGATAAGATTGTCATTTGTTGATAAAAAGTTCAATAATTACACATCTCTAAAACTGTCTGCATTTTTTTATTTTGGGCGTTTGTTTTGGGACGGAGGGATTATATATACTTCCAAAAATTTCGTTGATGCAATGCTTGTTATTTTATTGCAATTTAAGTACATCCAATGTAATACCTCTTTCTTGTTGATAGGATGCTATGTCGGTGGCTAGGAACATCCTAAAGCATCCAAAACTTGTTCCTGGTGGGGGTGCCACTGAGTTGACTGTTTCTGCAACTCTGAAGCAGAAGAGCTCATCGATAGAAGGCATTGAAAAGGCAAGTTCTTTTGATATTTTAACTTGGATCATTTTTTCTCATTTACAAATAAAAATATGCGGGCTATCTTTTTCAACTTCTCTCTCCGTGTTATGAGGATGTTGATTTCTTTATTTATTGAAACAGTGGCCTTATGAAGCTGCAGCCGTAGCATTTGAGGCGATACCACGAACATTGGCACAGAACTGTGGTGTCAATGTCATTAGAACTATGACTGCTCTTCAGGGGAAGGCAAGTTACCTATTTTCTTGGACCTTTTATTCACTCGATGTTTCTCCCTCTAGAGAAAAAAGGGTTAATTTCTCTTTTCTGATGAATTCATGAAAAGCGGTTCCAATAATGATGTTCCCAAATTAAGTTTCACTACCTGGGTTCCCTACCCTCATGCCTCTATTGAAATCTGTCATTGATGATTAGCCTAAATTTTGAGTCATACTTTGATACGATTCATATTTTGTATAACATAATTTCAAACCCTTATTTTTGGTACCCTCAGATGTGATTTCTTAAACATATGAATCAGATCAAATTACGTTGTATTTTCATGTATTCAAATGTAACCAACCTAAATGTTTGAGATGTCACATTTGAGGTACCAAAATGGAAGTTCTCTAAAGAAGTTTAACCAGAATAGGAACCACTCTAAAGTATGTTGCATTTTTATGCTATTTGCCCATTTTAGAATGGATTCACCTGATGCAACAGATGTCTGGGTCCCTTTTAAGATGCAATCAATGATTTTGTAGAAGTCCGTTCAATGACAGTTTTGCTGGTTATTTCTTTACAGCATGCAAATGGGGAGAATGCATGGACCGGGATTGATGGGAATTCGGGTGAAATTGCTGATATGAAAGAACTTAAGGTGCGTACCCGTCTTTTCCACCGTTCACCTTCTTTTAGATGATAATCTTCTATTGATATGTCGCGGGTGTACAAAACTTGATGCTCGAAATCTACCCCTGCCCCCTCCTTGTCTGTTTTTTGTAGATCTGGGATGCTTATAACGTGAAGGCACAGACCTTCAAGACATCCATCGAGGCTGCTTGTATGCTTCTAAGGATTGACGACATTGTGAGTGGAATAAAGAAGAGGCAAGCTCCTGGAGCTAGTCAACCATCAAAACCCACTATTGAGCAAGAAGGGGAAGCCGACAATGAGCAAATGATTCCCGAGTGAAATAAAAGGTAATCCGTAACACATTAATCTAGTTTTGTGGGCAAGTTTTTCACTCGATCAAAAATCGCAATTTCTTTTGTGTTTTATTGTTGTCAAGTCCCTGCTGGACTAGTTGGCTATCCAAAATTTTGGTCGTTTTTATGTTTTATGGTTGGGGCTGCCTGCTGTGTTTTTATACTTTGAATCCTAGTATTTGGTGTTCATTTTGTACTGTTGACATTGTATTGTATATTAGTTGGTTAGAGTGGTAGCAATCTGTATCCCGTATAACGTGGGTTTACATGATCTGAAATGATGAGGGTGAAAAGACAATGTTACCCATGTTTAAATGTGTGCATGTGATGCTGGGGAATTGAGTTTTCTGTGACCCAAATGGATTTGATTTCGTTAAATTTTATGGTCTTAAATCAGTTGATATATCAAGATTTACAACTTGTAATGCATGAGGTACAAGCCAATATAGCATATTGCTTTATATCTTTTGTAGTTCTGTATCAAAGTATTGTTCAACGATGGTGTTTGATATGTGAGATAAGACACGGACAAAATGATGAAAAACTGTTTGCACTGTTTAGTGCGATATTAGACTGAAATAGGAAGGAACGGAGGGGCCGTTTACCCAACACTTATCCGGTAAGGGTTTATCAGTAAATTTAACACTATCATTTACTTACCAAGTTAGATTTTAGTCCAACAAAACGATATCGGACGCAATAATTTACCCGGTAAGCGCTTACCATGGTAAGAGTCGTCGTCCTCACTTACTGGGTAAGACTCTTGGTCTTTGTCTCGCTCTTACCAGGTAAGATTTTTGGTCCTTGCCATATTCATCCGATAAGGTAATGAGACTTGGTGTTCACTTACCAGAGTAAGCGTTTGGTAAACAACCCTGAGTGGCATATAAATGCATTTTCTGTTTCACCAAAATAGGTGAACATAAATTTGAGAGATTCGACAAGATTAGTAAATTACTATATTATCCCATCTCAAATTGAAATCACAGGATCTTACGATAATCTGCTACCTGTCAGTCTTATTATTGTTTTGTTCAATCAACTTCTGTCTGCCTACCAAATACCTCCTTTGAATAAACTTACGCTCGTTGCATTAAAACCCAATCAGGCGATTTAACAAGCGTCCGTGAATATTGTTCACTATGCAGGACTAAGCTACATGTTTCGTCTTTGTGGTTAGATGCCCTTAACGGGGTTTGTCTCTTTTTTGAAAATTCAACCAATCGTATCTATGTGGTTGCATTTTTTTAACGAGTTGTGTCTTTGTAACTGTATTTTTTAATGAGTTTGGTCTTTAATGCACAAAGGATGTAACTCGTAAAAGTGCAACCACAAGGATACGATCCATTGAATATATAAAAAATAGACAAGAACCGTCGAAAACATTAGTTCGAAATATGTAATTTACTCACCATAAAATGATGGTAGAAATGGTAATTTCGGGCCAAACCTTCTTTTATTTCATCTTATTGACTTACCTGTATTTATTTTAAGATTATACAAACGGTAATAATATATTATTAAAGTCGGTAAATTCAATGAAAATGTTAACTATGATTTTATATTAAAGTATTTTACCATAAGAATGGCCGATAAAAAGGTAAAGATGGCCTAAAAACTTTAATCATAATTTTGAATATACCAAGTTTCAATCTAATTAAGTTCGTAACGTCTACCAATTTCGCCATACACAGATGGTGCATGGCTGTCGTCAGCTCGTACCGAAAAATGTTGGGTTAAATTGAAAAAAAATATTAAGTTGAATATTTTTAGTAAGTGCTTACCGGGTAACGAAACGGATAAATTATCCATGTTATAAAACTTTTGTCCATATCCATACCATACCCATTATGATAGCGGTTAACGAAATAGGTAATAGATAAATGGTAAAGAAATCATGTTGAATTACAATAATATTGTTAAAAAATCAACATGTAAAATATAAGTTTATAAATATAATTTTTATTTTATATCTAATTTTTTTCAATAAATATTATGATATTATTTTAAATATGTTATAATATGATATTTTTATATCAGAATATAAAAATCTAAACAAAAACATAGATGACATTTGATTCAAAACGAAAAGGTGGTTGTTTTTCTGGAAAATATGTAAGGAGGTGTTTGGGATGCTTAAAACAACTTATGTTTTTTTTTTATAAAAGTACTTATTAATTTATTATAAGTAAATGTTTAACTTTTTCAAAAACTTTTTATTATCAATTTGGGATCGGTGTAAGTTGTTTATCCAAATATTTAAAAATATTTATTATCGATATCACATCGAAATAAGTCAATAAATTGTTTTTATAAGCCATGTGAAGCATATTTGTTTGTAATCTTGTAGAATTTTACAGAGAATCGATAGACCAGTCACCTGAGTCAATGTGGATTATGTATAGATCTTATGAAGTTTTCCATCAATGGCGGTACAGCTCTTCGATGAGAACACAGATCTGCAGAAGTCGAAACCCTACCTCAATAAGTGTCTCACCATCAAAAAGAAACCCTAGCCAAACCAGATATGCGGAAATCCCTGAAATAACAGCGGTGCCTTCAAAGAGATCGGAAAGGGAAATCGATTACTGTTGTTTGTCTATGTTGGAAGGGATATCTCCGGCGAAGGGAAGGGGCGGCGGTGGTGGAGTAGTCACGTGAAGCGATCAATTAGGGCAGGGATGAAGTCACATAGAACATTCGTTGAATTAATGGTCTTCGCGATATCATGCGCCAAGTCACATCGCATTCAAATACGCGACTTTCGCAAATCCCCCTCGCAGTTCATGACGGTTTCTGTTGAATTCTGTCACAAGATGGAGATCTGGTAACAATTTCACTTGGCATATTGTAATCATTTTTCACAATGCTTGGATCAAATACTGCTTTGATAGTTTGATGCTTGGTCCTACTGGTTATTGGCTGTATATAGTTGCAAATTTGAAACTTTGCTGGTAGCCTATTTTCACTTATTCACATGTGAATATACATATAACACAGTTACTTCCTGCAACACTTTTCAAGTTGTTAGCTACTAGATTTCATAACGTTCATGGTGAGTAATGATATGCTTGAGTAAACTCGAAATGGTGTTGTAACTAGTCGTAGACATGTAGTTTCTATAACAACTAGGGATGTGGTCTCAAGGTGCGTTTGGTAGAACAATACACATTAGATGGGAACATGGTAGGACCAAGTGAGCCAAAAATGCATTTTCTATTCCATCAAAATCAGTGGAACAAAAACGAGGGAGATGAGAGAAGATTGACAGATTACTAAACTACCTATGTCAAATTGAAACCCTAAAACCTTCCAATCCGCCTACCTCAAACCCGCTCGTCCATCCTGTACTGTCTTGTCCACGTGCCAAATACACCCCAAGGGAACACACCAATATCTAGTCGATTGGGTTCTCTTCTTGCCGGTCTTGGAAGTGGCATGTTACTTATGATATCATGTATTTAAATTAGTCCCACCATTTCTAGACCCCTTCAAACTGGATTACCCTCTATAACAGTCAGCAGTTGGAGTCCAAACTGTTGATGAGCCAACTTGACTATCTTTTCTAGTATCAGAAACCATGGATCTTTGGGTCTTCATGGAAACAACCTCTCTACTCCTTGTGGTAGAGCAAATGTTTTCCCACATCTTACCCTCCCAAGACTTAGATATGATTATTTACAAGTATCTGATATATCATTCTTCAATTAAGCATGGATTGTTTTTACCATTTTAGTGCGAGCCTAGTGTGGATGATGCTAGGCTATGTACGAAGCTTTTGAGCAATTGCAGTATATCCCATCCAGAGCTGGAGGTTGGGGATATGATGTACGCATACCTGACCTCCATCCCTAATCGAATCTTCATTTTAATCATGGACAGGAAGAAACATTTGCACAACTCAAACCTTGGCAGAGTGCTTCAATTGCAGTTGTATTCCTTATGACCCATGTCTTTATATGTGATCTTTCACACATTTGGTGAAAAGATTGTTCAAGTTTTTTGATTAAAAAAAGTCAAAGTCAAAGTCAATGATGATTTGCATATTTTTTCCACATCCCAACCAATATTTAACCAATCAAGTAGTATCTAAGAGTAGTTGGTCCACTTCCCCCTTCCCAACAACTTCAATATATTCCTTAAGTTGTTGGATTGGTTCATCAGCTTATTCTCCCACAATACATATACATACATACATGCGTATGTTTTTTCAACCCCACAAGTTATTCATTGGAAAAATGATAATTCCATTATGCTTCAATTCCATTTTGGAAAGGTTGTCCAGGCGGTGGCCGTTGCTTATCTACGCCACCACCTGGACCACCATTTTGACAGTCACCGTAGCGGTGACCTCTTTTGCGCCAGAACTGGCGTATGTGTGGGCCGTAACTCCAACTTCTTCCTTCTCTCGTCCATGCCAAGTTCAAAAGGAAGGCATGGTGCGGGTTCCTTTTGATGTGCCCTCAGAGCTCTTTTGCCTTCCCGCCGAGATGTTTAAGAAGTCCAAGATGGACTTGGTCGTGCCGCCCATCTTTGCGGCGGTCATTGTTGCGGCCTCCGCCTGCTTGGTCCGAGCTCTTGGCTTGTGGGAGGTGGATGAAGTTGAGGCTCAATGAGCTAGAGACAAAGATTGTATTCGTCGTTAAAATGCATTCGTTACACCATATTTTTTTTTGTTAATATGGTTTAAGAAATTAACTAAATTTATCATAAACAACATAATGAACGGTCTCACATCTTATAAGATGTGAGAACATTATGTCATTTACGATGAATTTGATTGATTTATTAGAGTTTATATAATATTCAAATATTTAATCGAAAACAATAGTTTTTACTTTTTTGTTATATCCATGTATAAAACTTTGAAATTTCAGGGTTTTGTGGGTAAACAATTGAACAATATCATATTCAACAAGCGTTGTATTTTACAAGACTATGGGATCGTTTACCAAACGCTTACCCGGTAAGCGCTTATCAAGTAACATTACCTCACCGGATGAATATGGTAAGGACCAAGAATCTTACTTGGTAAGAGCGAGACAAAAACCAAGAGTCTTACCCGGTAAGTGAGGGCGACGACTCTTACCATGGTAAACGCTTACCGGATAAATTGTTGCATACGATGTCGTTTTGGTGGACCAAAATCTTACCCGGTAAATAAATAATAGTGTCAAATTTTACCGATAAGCACCAACCAGGTAAGTGTTTGATAAACGGCCCCTATCTCACAAAATTTATTAGTAGAGTTTTTGTTTGTATTAAGAGCATTTTTAATAGATTTTTTAAGATAAAGATTTTGACGATTTTTTTTTTTTTACCGGGAGATTCTTTGAAATAAAGAAAAGTAGGAGAGAGAAAATAAAATTCTCTAAATTCGAAAATTTCCCTTAAAATGATTGTGTAGGAGTGAGAAATGATATATCGTTATTCTACAATCAATAAGAATTTTTGAAATTCAATATTTATGATAAACTAATATTTTATTAAATATATTAAATATTTTAATAATATAATATGTAAAATAGAACATCTGTGTTGGAATTGAATATAACTATTTTTGGAAATTTTGATTTTTTATCATCCATTTTGAAAATCTTTTAGAGATTGCTCTAAGGATACTATTTGAAAATTTTTGGTCCAAAAATCATATGCAAATGGTACCAAAATTTGAATCACATTTAAACAATATAAATCCAAAATCGAATCACATTTAAACAATATAAATCCAAAATCGAAAACATGATTGAACTTTAAAAATATACAAATCAACACAATAATAACTGATTTCCATCAAACTTAGGTGGCCCAAGGGTTTGACCAACGGTACATGGGTAACTGACAGCGATATGTATGAGTACTTTTATATAAAAGTACTCATACATATCAAGTAGAATCCCCAAGCCATTATGTTTTTAGTAAGATGATATTTCAGAAATTGATTGATTGATGAACATATATGATAAATGTAATTTATATTCATATCTATTAAGCTCGTTTGATTTGGTATGATCGAAATGACTAAACCCAACCAAATACGCATTTCAAAACAAACCGAACGTTTTAACATTCAAGAATTACACATATAGACTATTAGCACCGCGTTTTAAGGCAGGAAAATAAGGGATATAATACTTGGGTCTGAGAACGTTTACGCCATGATGACTTGTAACCCGTTAAATGTGGCGTGAAAATTAGGAGCGTTGAAGAGCAGAATCGAGTAGATGGTTGCTGTAGTCCCAAAGCTTCTTAGCCAACTTAGGATCTCTAGCAAAATCACTTGCAGGCCATTCATTGCAATCCAGAAAATACTTGCCACTGATCCCTTTCAAATTTGGGTGCAATGCTACATAACATGTTGTTGCTGCCCCCTGTTTATCATAAAAAAATTACAAATTTATATGCACAACTCAAATTATATCGGGCTTTTTGGCCTGGCATGAGCCCGGGCTTACTAGGACCGGGCTTTCCAGGCGGGAACTTCTTTGTGCATCTCTACCTAGTATTGCATCAAGAGTACCTGTGGGACATTTTTCCATAGAACATAAGTGAGCAGCTTCATAATTCCTGCCAGAGATCACATAGAAAACAACTTATGCCTCTTTAATATGGTCATCTTCACATACCAACACACACACACACACACTTACTCATGAGGTTTAAGGAATGTCTCATGAGATTTGTCATTATGATCCCTGGGTGTACAGAATTCACTGTAATATTTACCCCTTCTTCCTGCATTTCCAATCAACTAAATTCAGAATCTCCCACAGAAGGAACAAACAGGAATGAGTAACACGAAGAACACCTTTAAGCGTCGGGAGAGTTTATTTGCGTGCAATATGTTTGCTAACTTTGATTGCCCATATGCCTTTTTGTCTGAATAACTGATTCAGACAACATGTTAGGGGGTACATGAGAAAAAAACATCCGTATACATCAGTCTAGATACTAAAACAGATTTTGTCAAAGAAGCAACTTCCACGTATTACCTGTTTTTATCATTGATTGCATCAAATCTGATCCCTTCTTCATAAGTGTGGAGATGAGCTACTGATGACATGTTTATGATTCTACCCTCGATACCCGTAGCTGAAGCAGTGTTCTTCATCTTGTCAAGGAGCAGGTTTGTCAAGTAAAAGTGACCTGAAAATGGTCATGCCATTGCCATGGTGATCAAGATAATGAAGATGTTATATTTTCTGGGAATATTAATTAGGTATATTACAATGAGAGGGCGACCAAAGGTTCCTCAATTGAATCCCTCAAATGCCATAACAATGAGAGAGCAACTAAAGTGTCATTAGTCTAGCAGTATCCGAGTTAATGGTAGAGCCTGACCTCCAAGAGTTCAAACCTACCAAAGGTCAGGAGTTCTGGTGAGGAGTATGCTACCCTCAAGTAAATTTATGTGAAATTTTTTTAATTAAATCCATGAACTTCTGATGAATATAATAAACTCATTTTTTAACAAGGCAAAACGTCATGAATTTAATAAAAAATTTATATAATGTTATATATCTAAATGACTCGCTAGCTCAATTACCTTCATATGACTTGCCTCTATTTCAAAACAAGTGTTCCCATAATAACTTAGAAATACACCGAAGGGCATTGAGCTAAATAGCCCATTTGGCGTAAATAAATATTATGTAATGAGAGGGCGACATACCTAGATGATTTGTGGCGAATTGCATCTCAATCCCATCTTGTGTGAGTTGGTAGGGGCAGAACATAATACCAGCATTGTTTCTAGCAATTTGAACATCTTTCTTAAATTAGACATGCGTTTATTCTATGTGGTACATTAGAAAACACATAGATGCTACAAGAAAATCAACTGGAGAGAAAAAGGCTCACATCAAGACGTTGAGGGGAAGGTTAAGAGCGATGAAGTTGTCTGCAAAGGTCTTGACTGACTTGAGAGAAGAGAGATCGAGATGAAGAACATCAATCTTAGCATTTTCATAGCTTTTACAGATGGTTTGTTTTGCTTCATTTGCAGTCTCCATGTTTCTTGCAGCTATTATAACATGAGCTCCTCTCAATGCCAATACTCTTGATGTCTCTAATCCAATCCCACTTGCCCCTCCTGCATCCATTTCACATCCCCACATCAAGCAATTTATTTCAAACATGTAAAAGTCCTTTTGTCCAAGGGAAGTGGAAATAAAAAGATGCTTACATAAACACATGTAATTGTTTTATTTAAAATGAATTTATTAAATTGGTGCATGATTTTATTCTTTCACTTTGTATATTAATATAATTGATGGACATGGATGAGGGGGGAAAATTTGAGAAATGAGATTTTCTCTATCTCAATTAAATATGGTTTTTTACATGGAAGATTGCTAAAAATATTGATTTTAATCTACATAAGTTTTATATATATATTTTTATCAATACTTAAATGTTTTATTTTCTTTTTAAATTTTGCATTTAATCCAATGTTTAATTGGGATCCCGATGCATATAGAAATAAATGATCCACTGGGAGCAAGAATTTCCATTGTTTCTCAATAACCTAAAATGGTATACAAACCGATGTTGTACTTTACCCTTCAAATTTCCTACGAGTTAAAGGAATGAAAATTTGACATTAAAAATAATGTAATATAAAAAAGAGGATCAAACAAGAACATGGTTAAAATAAGAGAATAAGAAAAAAAAAACCTAAATCACATCTGAAACACATACGATTTTGCATGCAATTATGGAACACGGTCAATGCAGCGTGAAGATCATCGACGAAAATTTAACTTATAGATATCTGGCTAAAAAAACCTATGATTGAACAAAAGCTTGTACGGTGGGGATCAACCGAGATTCAATGATGTTGATTTACTACAAGTTCTATTTCAAGTAAAGTTCGATAACTTTAAAGTTGCATGTCATCAATTACTAGAGGTAAGAATGTACTAAAATTATAACTTAAAAGATTAAAAATAACAAATTGATAAAATGCAGTTATAAATTTATAACCACTTGGTTTGTAGTGCACGGGTTAAGACTCAAAGGGATATAGTAGAAATTTAATCTTCCCTATGTTCGAATCCAAGTCGCTGCTAAAACCCTTACGGTGACTCTAGACAATTCATAGTCGTTCGAGGGATTAGTCGATTTATGTAAATTCGCCTAAAATCCCAGTTTAAAAAAATAATGTATTGATATGATGACATTATTACTTTCCGTCCAATAAATAATTTTATCCCATTGTAGAAAAGAATGTACTATATAACATGGTTGTGTTTTGACAAGCCAAAATGAGAAATGTTTAGTTTATAAAACATCCTATATGCCATTTTGGTTGTAGCATGTGAGTAGAAAAATTGCATACCTCCTTTATAAATAAAATATAGAAAGGTATATATAAGATATTTATATATATGATGTTACCGTGTGTATTTTATATACTTTTGGCAAATAAAAAACATAGAACGACCAACATTATTAATAATAAATATATAAAGGTTTATGCATATAAGGTATTTATGATGGTGTACTTTTATATATATATATATATATATATATATATATATATATATATATATATATATATGAGCGATCAAATGAAAACCACTCCAATTTGTAAAAACTGTAAAAACTACTCTCATCCATCGTAATCTTATGATATTTTTTTCATGAAATTGTTTAATCTTGTGAAATTGTTTCATATAATACTTTTTTTCATGAAGTTGTTTCATATATGGTCATGAAATTGTTTCATATACTACTTAATGAAATTTTAATGAAACTGTTTCATGTATTTCTCTAATATTAAAATAATGAAGATGATAATATCCATAATTAATATCCTCCATAATAAAAATGATTAATCAACCTCTTATAATTACAAAAAATATGAACAAAATGAAAAATTATGATTTATATATAGGGGCTGGTTCAAATACTAACCAAACATATTGTGCAAACTATGTTGTATTCATATCCGGAATTAACTTTATCGTTTCATTATTCTGAAAATGTTTTACAATAAGATTATCCATGTATTTTAGACGAAACGAAAATCTTTTACACTTAGGTGGCGTTTGTTTTTTAAGAGGTGCTGAAGTCTGAAGTCTGAATTCACTTCTGATTTTTAAGAGGTGGTGCTGAAGTCTGAAATCTGAATCAATCAGACTGTTTGTTTTTTGCGTCTGAAATCTGAAGTTTGAAGATGAGAGATCGAGTGTTGATATGGATCGACAGTTGATAGAGTTGAGAGATGAGAGATCGAGACAGAAGAGTTGATCCAGAGAAATCGAGCGTAAAGAGATCAGAGTAGATAGGCGACGATTTGAAATAAGAGGTTTCTCAACCACTTAAATTTTCAGACTTAATAAGAGCTTTTAAGCTCTTAATTGGAAAAAAAAAACACACTGAATCCTCTTATGTCTGACCGATTCAGACTTAAGAGAACATTAAGAGTTTTTTTTATTAAAAACAAACAGCCCCTTACACAACCAATATCAATATATGTAGAACATCACTTGAAATCACGAACATGAACACAAAAGAATAAAGAAATCAGAAATATCTCATGATCAATTAGAGGTATCTTTTAAGATTTGTAACTCCCAATTAATTATTAGGGAGTTACAAAAAGGTTAAACTACAAAATCACCCCTGTATTTAATTCATAAGTTAGATTTGAACCTAAAGTAAAGAAAGAATGTGATTGGTTAGCCTTGGTTAGTATAGTTTGCACAATATGTTTGGTTAGTATTTGAACCAACCTATATATATATATATATATATATTGTGCAAACTATACTAACCAAGGCTAACCAATCACATTCTTTTTTTACTTTAGGTTCATATATATATATAGGTGGGTTATTATGTAACCCGTTAATTTTTACAACCAATACAACTCAATTTCAACCGTCCATTTAATTTGATGAATATGTGATTTAATAAAAGTTTTGATTTGTTTCATAATATAAAATATTGATCATAATTAATGAACTTTAGTCATTTTCCATAAATATTCAAATCATAATAAATAAACTCTTATCATTTTCATAAATATCTCAACTGATTGAGTTGCATTGGTTGTACAAATGTGATGAGTTGCATTTGAAAACGTCATATATATATATATATATATATATGATTTTGGGTAAAAATAAACATAGATCTTTCCACTCAATTGATTGAAATAATCAAGATTTAATAAACGACACTTTAACAACTTGTGAAAGCTGTTTTTTATAAATTTAATATTTAAAAAATTACATTTTGCTAAAATGTCACTTGTTAAATGTTGACATGGGAATATCACTTGCACAACCTATTAAAATGTTACTTGCTAAAGTTGTTAAACTATTAGAGCATCTTCAACAATCAAAAATCAAAATCTCCAAATAAAATTTTATATTCAATTAGAATAGTTTCTCCATTTTGAATATTACATCATAAATTATAGTTATTAAAATGCGTAAATTATATTTTTAGTCCATATGGTTTATTAAAAAATGCAATTTTCGTCTATGTGGTTTAGAAATTGTGGGTTAGTCCCTATGGTTTATACCTGATTGTTATTTTTATTGTTTTGATTTACAATTTATTATTGTTTCGGTCCTTGTAGTTACATTTCTTTATTGTTTTGGTCTAAAGATAGAATTTAGTCCATAGATGAAAATAGCAATAAATTGTAAACAATAGGGACTAAAATTATAATTTCTAAACCACAAGAACAAAAATATAAATTATTAACAAACCACATTCATAATTTACTCTATTAAAATATTAAAAACCTTTCATATAATTTTTTTCTCTCAAAGATTCCATTTGGTAGGATGAATAAAAAATAATTGTTTTTGCATTAGATAATCATTTTTTTAGAGTTCTCTGAATTTATAGAACTTTACCATCTTTCTTCTTTTTCTTCATTTTAGAGAAGGTTGTGACGAATCTGTTGAAGCAAAAAACCTCAAATCTCTATTATGGAGAATCTGGAGGTGTTTTTACCTATTATGTCAACATTTCGCAAATATCATTTTATCAACATACAAAATAATTAATTTATAAATATTAAATTATTAAAAAAATAGATTTCATAAGTTACTGAAATACAGATAATAAAATCATGATTGTTTCACTCAATTGAACAAGAAAACAACTATAAAAATGAATTGGAGAATTCAAAATAATTATTTTAGAAAATTTCCCATTAACTAATAGTTTACATCGGGTAACAATAGTTTTAGACTGTCGTAATTTTTTGCAATGTTCTAATTATATTGAATTGTTTTGTTAGAAAGGAATAGCGAAAATCTAATACACACATTTCTAGAATGCTCAATTGTTAATCAAGATTCTATTAATTCGGGGAGCTTTTTAACTATTATGCAATGGTAAATGAAAATGGACAAATATATTAAGCAAAAGCCAAAGCCAAAGCCAATCGGCGTATCCATCCATTTTGGCACTCTCAAATTATATTTTAATGTACGAAATACATGACTGCATTCATGATGGAGTAAGTTTTGCAACTACTTCATCAAAAGCTACCACAAAAAGTGAATGTATAACGTTGGATGATGACGTTTAAATGCTAAAAATGTGGTCGGTTTCTGTAAGAACCAACAAAAATTAATTAAAACTCCCAGGACATGATCAAAATCGGATCAATCCAACAGTCTCAATTGATAATCAATGAAATCAAATTCGGTTTTTATGACCGATAAGCAACGAAATCAGATACAGGTTTTTTTTAACTGGTTAAGTTTTGTGATCAACGATTTGTATTTAGCATTTCTGATTAGCAATAACTGTGATCAAATAATAACCAACATATCAATCCAAAAATTTCAGTGTCCGGTGATCTGAATACGGTTTCAAGGCTCCAGCCAAAACAACATATGCTAATGTAAAGTCGTTATGAAGCAATTGCTAGTTCGTTTGAACTCAGCAACTCGATTGTTCATGTCTTCATCTCAAACTGAATTCCCTCACACATACTGTGTGATCGAGAGGATGAAGAGTCGAGAGAAGAACGATATACACACGCGCCGATCAGTGTGCGCGTATTTTGATATTTCTCTAAATGTAAAACAATTCATGTTTGTTTACCTGTAATGATGACAGTTAGATTGGCGGCATCAATTCCGGCGGTCGCTTGTTCGGCGGTGGTGGCTGATCCAAAGCCACTAGGGCCTGGCCATCCTGTTATCAACGAAATTATTCCCATTCTCTTACTTGATTTGATCTGTGTCTCTTTTACTCTCTATGCACTCTCAGTCTGAATTTGCACAGAGAGGGTTTGGGACGGAAATATATAAGCTGGAACTCAAGGAGGAATGATGGAAGCAAATGCCTAAAAATGAAGAAGCCAACAAGCGGTGCAATTACTAATTATGTCTTATATTTTCTTACTTTTTAATTAAAAATATATATTTTAATTTACAGATAAAAATTCATAATCTCTACTATATTATAAAATATTTGACAAAAATCTTTATAATCATTTTTTATATATAAAATATTGTATATTAATGTATATTATTTAAAATTCAAGATTACAAGTAAATTACGCATAAGTACAACTTATTAAAGCTTTATATTTGAATTCGTGTAACTAACTGCAGATAAACATAATCAAATAGATGATACATATTCATTTTAAAATATAAAAAATATAAAATATAATTAAAATAATTATTGACTTCTAACAAAATAACTAATTATTATTTTTATAAGAAAATTATATTATTAAATCAAATATAAATTACTTCGTTATTGAATCTAAATTAAATTATCTAAAAAATTGAATTANTTATTAAATCAAATATAAATTACTTCATTATTAAACCTAAATTAAATTATAATTAAAAAATTGAATTAAAAAATTATATAAAAAATGAGAAATTTTAAATGATTAATTTGATACTGATATCGATATATTTTTGTTAAATTTATATTTTATTCAAAAATAAAAACATTATCGATTTCAAAATCGTATAAGACCATATAATAATATCGACTGAAATAAAAAATAAAATATTAAAAATCAAGATGTATTTTGTTGTATTACGTGAATACCCTTCTAGTATTAAAAAATCAACTTCATTTTGTAATTACTCTTAGTTTTAGAAAAAATATTAAGATGATATATTATTATTATTTAAATTATATTTTCATTTGTTTTTTTTTTTTATCTTTTATGTAATTATAGCGGTATTTGTGCTAAAAAAAT
>NC_037538.1:5472319-5481664 GCF_001531365.2 Cynara cardunculus var. scolymus | reverse complement strand
GTACGAATACGGAGCGAGTACAAACATCGAGTGAGTACGAATACGGAGCGAGTACAAACATCGAGTGAGTACGAATACGGAGCGAGTACAAACATGACCTATTGAGAATTTAATTCAATTGGATAAAAAAATATTAAAATGATTATGTTATTGTTAAATTTGTAACAACGTTTTTAACAAGATTTTCAAAGGAAAAAAAATCTTTAAATTTAAAGAATCTTCAAAATTTAATATAGGTGGAGAAAAAAAAATATTATTTTATTAATCTTATTAATTAAATGCTAAAAGTTTGTTAAATAATAAATGTATTAAATAATTTATTAATACGATTAATTTCAGATAAAATTTATGTCCTTTTGAATATTTTGATTTATGGAAATGCTTTAAATAAAATTAATTATAAAAAATAGTAATATTTTTATCTATTTTGTCTTGTAAAAAACATATTGTGAAACAGAAAACTCATAAGATTATAACTACTATTTTATATTTACATTATATTTTTATTGTCATGTTTTTATTTGTTTTTCTTGTAATAAATTCTGTTTTTTAAGGACCCTCCTATCTCTTCCTTCTCCAAGCTCATGGGTTTGCAGTTCTAGAACCATTCGCCTATCGTAAGGGTAAGGGTCATTGCCTTCAGCCGGTAGAAGGGCGTTGACTTTCATTATCAGGGTATTTTCGAGAGATAAAAGATGTATGTGGGGTTTTCATACACGGCTGCATTTTAGGCATTTCTTAATCTTCAGGTTTCAAAATTTCAGTTTCATCCCTATAGTTTGCAACCCATTTCCTATTTTTATCCTTGAGTCCAAAACACAACTTTTAGGTATGAAGAACTAAAATGGAAATGGATTATAAATTGTAGGGATAAAAAAAAGCAATAAATTTTAAATCATAAGGATGAGAAAGGTAGTGAATTATAAACCATAGAAATAAAAACCGAAGTTTTAAAACTATAAGGAGGAAAATAGAAATTTTAAACAGACCACATTACAAGGACTAAAAACGTAATTTACTCTAAATATAAGAAGTGTTTAGAATTATCCAAAAATGTATTTAAAAACACGTATAATCGTTGATCAAAATCTATATTATGACTTTTTATATATCTATACTATATTATAAAACATTTGACAAAAAACTCTTAAATATTGTTTATTATACATAGAATACTGTTTATTGATGCATATTACTTAAAATTCAATATTACAAGTAAATTATGTCTAAGTACAACTTACTAAAGCTTTATGTTTGAATTCGTCTAACTAATTGCAGATAAAAATAATCAAATAAAAGATAAATATCTCATTTTAAATATACAAAGTCAAAAATATAATTAGGATAATCATTGAGTTCTAACAAAATATTTAATTATTATCTTTATAAAAATTTATATTATTAAACCAAAAATAAAAAAAATGAATTAATGATACGTACAAAAAAGGAGAAATTTGAATAGTTAGTTTGATACTAATATCAATTTTCTTTTTCAAATTTTTATGATATATTCATATTTTTATTTATTCAAAAATAAAAACATTATCGTTTTCTCAAAACCACATAAAACCGTATTATAATATCGACTGAGAAATAAATAAATAAAATGAAAAATTAAATCAAGATGTATCTTGCTGCATTATGCAAGTACTGTTCTAGTTTGTTTAAAAAACATATCTTTAATAAAATATGTTGATTCATTTATTTCGATTTAATTCAAAAACATTCTTTTTTAAACATTTCAAGCTAACAGTACCAAATATTATTCGTTTTATAACTTTTATTTACACAATTGAATTCACTTTTTAAAATTAAAAATGAATTCATTCTATTATAATATAACGTTAGTTTTCTTCCCGAATCAATGTAAGATCTTATAGTTTTTATTTTATTCTGTTTCATGATTTCTTAAAATCTTAAAAATTCAAATTTAAAATTCTTCAAGTAAATTTGTAATTTCAGAATTGACATATTTGATAACAAAATTACTAACGTTTTGTTTAGCCGTTACTAAACATTTTTTTAATTTACAAGTACTTAACTAAGTTTACATTGTTTTTTAATTAGATATAAAATTATTTTTTTAAAGTAAATAATATTTACATATAATAAATAAAATAAATAAACTCATACACTCTCATCATCTTTAGTGAGGTTTGAATTCTTGATCTCCTAGGAGGTCACAAACTCACATATCGTTAAGTCAAAGGCTCTTTAGTTAGATATAAATTGTTGCAATTAAAATAAATAGTAAAGTTTAATTTTGGTCTCTAACATTTGAAATT
Source organism: Cynara cardunculus var. scolymus (assembly GCF_001531365.2). Taxonomy (NCBI): domain Eukaryota; kingdom Viridiplantae; phylum Streptophyta; class Magnoliopsida; order Asterales; family Asteraceae; genus Cynara; species Cynara cardunculus. The sequence continues at coordinate 5,479,379 of NC_037538.1, read as the reverse complement.
TTCGATGAATATCGTTCTTTTAAACTTTAAAAACTCAAACATGGTCTTTCATATCAACCAATTCTCAACGATTTTAGTCTTTCTATTTATAGTCGTTAATTTTTTCCTTTGATTTCAATTAAATTAAGGGTATTTTAATGATTTTCACTATTTCCTTAATTTTATATAAAATTAAAAAATCATTTTTTAACTTTTCTATTGTAAAAGGAAAAAAATGACCTTTTTGAAAATAAAAATAAAAATTTGTTTTTTTTTTTCACTATTTTTTTTTACAATTTAAAACAAAATATATAATATGTTTTTTTTAATATACAATTAAGAAATAATGAAATGATTAGAATACCTTATATTTAACTAGACTTAATGGAAAAAATTAACGACCGTTAAACCGAGGGACTAAAACCATTGAAAATTGACGAACGTGAGAAGCCAAATCCGAGTTTTAAGGTTTATAAACAATTTACATTAAGAATTACAAACAATACGGATCAACATTAAACTTTACTCTAAAAGAAAAGAAAGAATGATAATGTTTAGTTGAAAGGCGATAAATTAATTTTGAGTAAACTACATTTTTTTATTAACCTGGATATTCAATCCGCTATGTGAGCCGACTAATCTCAGGACGACCACTTGCTTTGCAGATAGCCGGGAGTCACTGCATTTGAACCTCCGTGGCCATAAGGGGATTTTTATTTCACCTTAGATTTATTTTGACAAAGCTCTAAGTCCCTCCATCTAACGGAGGGTATTTTTGTCTTGTAGCCTCTTTTTTGTCTTTTACCCCACAAAGATGAAAATTGCAACATATAATATATTAAATATTTTTAATATTATTACTATTACAATTATTATTATATATAATGCAAATGTACTTCCCACCCGATAGATGTGACCATCATCTATGTGAAACATCCACCCCTACTCTGGTCAAGCCCCCGACAAATCCCCTCCCTCCGATGAAACCCATGTCACTCGTCTTTTCTAGTGAATATCCACATCGTCTTCTCCGTGAAACACCTAACCTCGGTCCCCCCTCACATCAGTTTCACCACCCTACAACACCAACCACCACTGTCATCCTTCAATACCAACCATTTATAACTAAACCCAAAACAATAAAAATATAAGAATTAGATTTAATATCAGTAACATTCTTAAAAATTTAAACTTAAGAGTATTCAAAAACATTTTCAAATATCATATTCATACATAGTAACCTAAATCTGAATAAAAATGCAAATCCCTAAATCAAAATCTCAAGAACATCAACAATAAAATGTAAATCAAAACTCTAAATGTCTTGAAACAAACTTGAATTTGATCAAATCTTTAAACCAGACTTGAATTTGGATCAAAACCCTAAAAAGTTATAAATCAATAACACCTCCACCCCTAGACGTGAATCGAGATAGAGAGGGAGAGGCATAGATGAATCGAAATAGAGGGGGAGAGACAGACATGAAGTTGTGTTCATCGACCTCCACCACCCCCCCCCCCCCCGAAAAAAAAAACTCTTGGTTTTTTTGTGTTCCTCGTCGATTTCAACCAAATAGAGATGGAGAGGCAGTCACTAATTCTTTTGTGTTCCTCGAATTGAGATATCTGGTGTTTGATGGGAATGGGTTGGGGTAGAATTAGTTGGGGTGGCAGAGGTGGCGGGTTGGGGAAGATCAGTTGATGCTCCGGTGTCTATGAGTTTATGATGTATATAAAAGACAACGAAGTCATTTAGGTAGCGTTTGATATATAGACATGACTGGACATGATAGAACTGGACAAGACAAGAGGTAGGACTGGACGGGACTGGACAAAACAAGTCTATGTCTAGTGTTTGGTACGACTAAGAATGGACGAGACAAAACTAGACAAGTTAACCCCAAAAGTTATTTGATATTTTAAATATTATATAATAGTTATAATTAACACAAATAAAGTAAATAATTAAAGAATTTAATTTATAATTATTTTTACACAATTTCATATAAATTAAAATGTACATATATAAGGGTACCAAATTTTAATGAAAAAGTTGACATAATTGATGGTAGTAGTAGTAGTGATGGAGATGGTTTTGGTTATGGTGAAGTATTGGTGGCCGACGATAGTAGTGGCGATAGATGGTGGTGGTCGGTGGCTGACGATGGTTATGGAGGTGGAGGTAGAGGCAGTGGTGGTTGGTGGACGATGATGGTTATAGGTGATGTGAAAATGGTGGATTGTGGTGGTGGTAGTTATGGTGGAGGTGAGGTGGTAATGGACGGTGGTGGTCGATGGTCAACGGTGGTTGTGGAGGTCGTGGATGAGGTTGCTATAGTAGAGGAGGAGTTAAAGGTAGCCAATTGTGGTTGTGGTAGTGGTGGTGGCAATGGATGGTGGTATCGGTGGCTGATGGTGGTTGTAGAGGTGTCAATGGACAGTGGTGGTCGGTGATTGATGGTCGTTATGGAAGTCATGGAGGAGGTTGTTGCAGTATAAGAGTTGGAGGTAGCCAACGATGGTAGTGTTGGTGGTAATGGGAGGTGGTGGTCGGTGGCCGATAGTGGTTGTAAAGGTGGCAATGGATGGTGGTAGTCGGTGGTCTGCTGTGGTAGAGGTGGCGATGGACGATGGTGGACTGTGGTTGTGGAGGCGATGGGAGGTGTTGTTGTAGTGGAAGAGGAGGTGGAGGGGGTCGCCTGTGGTGACGGCGGCCGAAACTAACGATGATGACTATTAAAACAAATATCATATTAAGGTTATATGTCAAACTACGGTAGATTAATAATATTTTAATTTCTATATCATTCTTGCCTCATTTTGTTCCACCTGTTTTGGTGAAATAAGAAAAAAACATCTTTTGTCTCACTTTGTCCTAGTTCTTGTCCTCGTTCCATATCACACAAAATGTGAAACAGTGAATTTTTGTTTTGTCCCATGTTGCGCCAAACATGGAACATTGAATTTTGTCTCATCTTGTCTCATGTACCAAACACAGTCTTAGGTGATTGACATTAAATGAGTTCTTAATTACATGGTCTCGTATCTATATAACAAAAAATAGGTTTATATACCTAAAAATCTCATACTTACATTGTATGGAGGGCATAGGACCGTAGGGTGGGTGTTTATAAACGACAAAACAACATAATTAATGGGTTTATATACCTTAAAATCTCAGACGAAGATCGTATGGAGAGCATAGGACCGTAGGGTGGGTGTTTATAAACGACAAAACAAAACAATTTTAATATAACAATAATATACTAATAATAAAAAAAAAGTAATTATTATTATTTTATTTCTTATTAATAAAAAGACAAAAACATTTATAGAAGGACATAAATACCCCTTAAATTAACCGGATTAACATGATTAGTTAGAGGAAGGAACTTAAAGTGTGCATTTTTATATACCACAATAATAAACGTATTTAAAGGAACTCACAACCAATAAATCACATAAAACCATAAATGTAATTTATTTATTAATTTTATGAGCACGAAGACGCGTGGAGGCAAGTGTTTGCATTAAAACCTTTTCTATATATAATTTAACAAATATTTAATATATTAAATAAAAATGATTTTTCACAAATTATCTTATCATAAAATATTTCACTAAAACCTTTCAAACAAATTCATTATTGAACATGACATTTGAATTATTTTTTAATTATTATCTGATAAAAATTAATACTAATAAATGTTAAAAGAAATTATCGTTTGTAAACCAAAACATATAAAGTATTGTGTTAAATTTGTTGTAAAAAACATCAGATTAAATATATATATATATATATATATATATATATATATCAATTAAATTAAACGTATGCAATTCATGTGAAACATGCTGTTTATTGAACCTCTTTCGCAAGTAGAATTCTTTTTTTGGGGAATGAAAGATGCATCCGCTAAATTCTGAGAGGTGTTCCAGGATATTAGAAAATACAATAAACATCAATAAGAAAAACTTAAAAGCCCTCAAAATCAACCACAAATTAAAAAAATCTCTTCAAACGGTGAAATTCAACTAAAAACACATCAGACATCTTTTTAGGCATTTGATACACTTTGAAGATACACCTGCTTGACAAAAATTCTACGTTCGATGTTAGTTATGAAGGAGAGGAGGAGGTGGTGGTCATTAAACTAAACTTCATTCTATGGTTATATTAACTTGTTAGTTTTGCCTCATCCTTGCAGAGAGTGACCCATAAATATTTTCAAAGTGATAGCACCATCTGACATATTTTCTGCAAAAAAAATACAGATTTGTTGGTCAATTTCTTACCTCTGCAACGAGGGGCCTTGTGTTTGACAATTCTTACTGTGATTTCTTCAAATCTTTTAAACTGAAAGCCAAAAATTAAAGAAGTCGGTCAAATGCAAAATTTTATGTTGCGTCCTTGGAGGACCTTAACACTGCAACATACACCAACATTTCTATAGTTTTACCACAAACTTGCGTCTTTAGTTTAGTTTCATAAAATATAAGGACACACAAGAAATAAAGCATATGCGTCTTTTAATCCCCAATTTTTTTTCTCTATGTGTCAGAACGATGGAGCAGGAGCACGCACACCCCTCCTCTCTATGTAAATCCGCCTTTCATATCGTTGTGATTTTTGTTCCCATAGACATACCAATATTTTATGAGGCCATGTTACATCTATAGTTTTTTATTACACTGCAAAATGAGATAACAAAAACACACACACACACACACATATATATATATATATATATACATACAAATTAGAGAGACAATGATGAGGCATATTACTTTTGTCTTATGACAAAAATTAATGAGCAACTAAGGTTGGCTATAATTTTACATTCGTTGATAAAAGACGCTAAACAATGTAAAATTGGACCCCAAAATTTTGAGGTTATGTTCAAAATCACATATTTAACATGTTAAAGAACGAACCTGTTTATTCAACCTTTTTCGGTGGAACATGAAAAGACCATTTTTGTCTTACTCTTTCTCAATCCTAAGTGTTACGTAAAACATGAAATAATGAATTTTTATCATGTTTTGTCCAGTTTCATATAAGATGCGACGACCTAAAGGATGACCATCTTTTGGTGTGTACCACCGTCCCTTATGCTTAACTTGTTGTATTGGGTGGTTGGGTTTAATAAATAGTGCAAAAAATAGTTGAATGAAAATATTATATTTTTATTAAATATTAAATACTTTTTAATAAAAGAAATATTAAAATAACTTATAAGTCAAAATAATAAGTCGTCGAAGGTTAGATCGGACAAAAACTGAGTGCAAATCTAAAACTTATTAAAACAATGTTATAACAACTATAATTATCGTGAGCTTTCAAACTAGCTCATGTGCACCGGTAGTTTGGAATCGTTTGTGTTCATATAGTGGGCATAAAATATTCTCAATGGTGATGCAAGTGTACGCCGACACTATGATCGCTTGCAAGTAATAGAGTGATAAAGTACCGAGGTTGTTTTCATAGGGATTGAGCTACTGAGAATAAGAGAATTTCATGAACTTCTTGAGCATGTTTCGGTTTGTGAATAAAAATTGGATTTTAGTTGGTGAAAAGCTTTAGAAGACGAATTAGACTTATAAATAAAAAGAAGAACATGAGTGTAAGTATTTCTCAAGACAAAAACAACAATATAATGGTCAGAAACTTATGAGGTGTTTATAAAAAAATTCAATCTCTCGAAAGTGAAGTTTTATAGACATTACCCACAAAGTTCCTACAAAGTTCTCATTTCCACCACTCTGAAGCTTGCTGATTTAACTGAGTAGGTAAAGAAATATTACACTGAAAATTCATACTCAAATCCCTTTGTAATACAAATCTCCAATACTTGAACCTTAGCTAAATACATACAAAAGTTGTATCTCTACACAATTATCAAATTTTTTCTCAAATCTTTGTGCACCACTTAAGCCATATTTTGAATCTGTCCATCTCTGAGTCAAAGATCTAATATTTTAACACTTCAAAGTATTTGGGTTATCCGCGTTGAGTTTTAGTCGTGACTTAAGTGATCAAATTTTCAAAGTGGTAAACAATGAAAACACCCAAAATGTTGCTTATAAATCCTAAGTTAATTCACACCCACATAAGTAATTATCTCATAATAGACATGTAAAGCATAATAGAAGACAAAAAATAAAACTTCAATGAAACTTTCTTTAAAATAGAAGAAGAGTCTATTGCCACAGTGGTGAAACTGTGTGCAGAAGATTACAGCTAAAAAACTTAATACATGAAAATTAAATGCTAAGACTTAAAACATAAGAGTAAAATGTAGAGAGACTTCAGCTGAAATAAGATGATCCTCAAATGAACTCAAGACTCATTTATACAGGGGAGGAAAAGATAAAGAGACCATCTTTTACTCATAGAAAATGAATCATTTAATAATATTTTATGGTTAAAAAGTCAACTCACCTCCTTTTATTCAAAACTCAAATTTCAAAGGTGGCTCCTGGACAACTTTTTAGAAACGTCTTCAAAAAAATTCCCTCCAAAAAATTGATCCTTATCCATAAATTCGGAATTTTTCCAGTGGTAACAATGTAGGCACAATCTTAAAGTGATTTTTTTTAATAAATTATCATTATTTGTGTTTCATCATCTTTTTAAAACTTTAAGAATAAACGGGAAAAAACATGAGAAAATAAGTGCTTAAAAGACATAAAAATAATAAATAAGAAATAACTCTAAAAAAATAAGTTATCATGCACCAAACGATCCCACGATTGACCGCGGGTTCAAACTCAAGGTAAATAAATTTTTCATTGCATCCCTAAAGCGTACAAGCATATCACAATCCGGGTAATTAATGGCAACAAATGTGAGATAGTATATTGAAGTATTAAATATAGCATATATTTAAAGCAAATAAATATGAACCTAATGTCTTTGGACTATTGTCATTTACTTTTTCCAGAGTAGTCATCATCGATGGATGGGAACCTAGCATGTACCCATGTAGTAAATTCATTAACTTCTTGTTTGATTTTATAACTTCTTGCATGTTTGCAAATTGATTGAATTTTCATTTTATATATATATATATATATATAT
>NC_037538.1:5466073-5472209 GCF_001531365.2 Cynara cardunculus var. scolymus | reverse complement strand
GCGAGAATACTCTTATCACATGTGATAATACGTGTGAGAGGACCATGTGATGTGCGGACGACGTGTTTTACTACTTAGTTTGCGCCAAAGGTTGTTTGCGTCTATGATTTAGCATCACATGTGATGGTTTTGATGAATTATAGTATCATATCAACAACACCCTTATCAATGTGATAATACATGGGAAGGGGCTTAGTGGTGTAAGGGCGACTTGGCCCGAAATCAAGATCGCATCGAAAATCGTCCGCGTCTCTGATTTAGTATGACATTGTGTATTATATCTGATGAAATAATAGTATCACATGTGATTGTCTATAGTAAAAGGGTGTTCTAGCGTTTTCGTAAAATGAAGGTGTTCTCGTTTGAACCATTCATTATATATATGTAGACTTGGGATCATGTGAGACCAAGGGTTTTTCGTGTGACCCGTAAGACCAATTCTCAACTCTTGGATTATATATGTACATGTGTGTGTGTGTGTGTGTAGACTTGAGATCATGTGAGACCAAGGGTTTTTCGTGAGACCCGTAAGACCAATTCTCAACCCTTGAATTAGATCTACAATCTAAACATTCATAATCACAAAATGGCCACCGTACAACTTTAGACCATTAGATCATTAGCTTATAAAGTTGATCAATGAACATAAATTTGTCTCACGGATCTCACGAAAAACTCTTAGTCTCACGTAAAAATAACCCTATATATGTATGTAGCCAGTAACTTGTTAACCAATCAAATGATATTAACTTTTGTTAACGTTTACCGACCCATTCTTTCCTTTTTCTTTTGCTTTAAAAAAAAGTTGGATTTTAAATATAGGAGTAGTTTTGTATTTTTGTAATTTTTTTTAATAATCAGCGATTACATTAAAACCTCCATGTTTTAAGAAGAAATAAGTATGAAAACTATTTCTTGTTTATTTTTATTTTATAAATAGATTTTCATTGATTTGGTTGTCTTCTCCGGAATGGGAGATGAGTGCATTACAAATAAACTACATACCCAAAGGTGTTAATTGTGAACAATTAAATTACAAATGTACATGTAAATCGTCATCGTCCCAATTAGACTATTGATGCATATGTGGCAAATGCTCATTTGATGAACTAGCAATATGTTCACTAATGAATAACTAAACTACTTAATCAAAGGACACTAACAGTGAATACATAAAGGACACTAAGGTTCAACGGTGAACATTTAGAGGACATTAAACTACGTATTTCCTATCTATATTTATGATTTCCACCGACAATGACACCAAAATCAGATCAAAAATCGATTAAACAATTTCAGGGAATCATGAATTTTTTTTTCTAACTAGTTGTGGTCAGGCAATTTACATAATTACCCATGTTCACAATCGTTCATCTATATTTTATGACTGAACAAGCGTGCACTCCTTTTTTAATTTATTTATAAATCTGTCACCATAGATCTACTTTTAAACGGTCAGGATGTGTTAACAAATAAAGGAGACTCTCTCTCTCTCTCTCTCTCTCTCTATATATATATATATATATATATATATATGCATGTGGGGGGTCATTCAAGGAAGAACTAGTTAGTTTGTAATAACTGTGAAATCTAATCTCAACCACAAACTAGGTTATATTTCCGACAAGATATGGATTACGTCTCCGATCTGAAATAAAATCTAAACAAAAACTAGAAACCGAAAACGATCTAGGTGTGTAGAAACCAAATCTCTAGGGATTTGAAAAATCGAAACTGATATGGGTTGTTCAATAGGGGGTAAGGGGGAGTCGGACCGTTGAAGGTGAGAGTTGAGGAGATGTTGGCCGAAGATTAGCAGAGAAAGGAGGCGTCAGAAGGTGTTGGACAAAGGGTCGGTGTAAAGTGTCACACTGAAGAGGAAGCACATTTTGGCCGATGATGAGGAAAAAGGGTCACAGGTGGTGATCTCGTCCATTTACACACACACACACACACACACACACACACATATATATATATATATATATATTTCAAAATTAGAATATTAAACTAATTAAAGTAAATTGATTACTCAACGGAATTTACTAATGTACTTTTCTACTTATTTTAAGAAATCATATTAATTATCCTGAATAATTTGTTCACGTTGGATCTCACGGTTACCACAAACTAAATAGTTCTCATTTTGATTAGGTATATATATATATATATGGTTGGGTTCACGTGAGACCAACCTGTTTTCATAAGACCACTTTATTACACTTGAAACTTCACAACAAACAAAAACTCAAACATTCACATCAACAACACTATAAAAGATTAATTCCAAAACGATGTTTAATTAATGAAGATGACACCATTTTGCTTTAGACAAATGGTAACCGCAAAAAAGATCATGCCTAAGGTCCATGTCACCGCTGCTTACAACTCCACTTTAACAAGAATAAGCAAACCCATATATTCAACAATATAATTGAAATAAACTTTAATATAAAAAATAAACAAACCAAGATTTACCATTTTATCGAGTATGATCTTATATTTTCTCAATTCTAAAGCATTGATTAATCTATCAACATCGAAAGCAAAAGCATCTACAACTTAAACTTAGCAGGCAACAAAATGGGAGACCAGAGGAGCAACGATGACGAGATGTGGTCAAGGGGTTTGCCCGTTGCCCTCCAATTTTTTTTCTTTTGTGAACGTGAGATGAGCGGTAAGACAAAGGGCAGTTTAGGAAGATGTGTGGTTAAATGTATAAAAAGATGTAGAAAACTACCAACCAAGTTATACCAATTTGATAATTGGCTTATTCATTAAGGCATTGTTTTGGCAAACATAAGCCTAATATAACTTAATGGACGCTTTCTCTTATACTTATAGAGGTCTATTCTCCCGAGCATTTGGGCTTGCTTTGATGATGGGTAGGCTTGTTTCCTTTTGTGGGCTTCATTCAAAACACGCATTTTGGTTAATGGCTCATTTCTAATCTTCATATATATTTTTATTTCTTTTTTATTTCGTGATTTTTGTTAGTTGTGATATTCTATGCTTATTTGGGTCAGCTTGAAGAATGAAAATATAAGTGGAAATTAAAATAATATGAAATAAAAATGCGATTGAATTTTTATTCCTACAGTTTAATCTGAAATAAAAATTTAGACTTCTGAAAAAATGAACATATTATATTAGAGGTGCTAAAAAAACCAAACACGTATATATTTTTTTAATTTTTAATTTTGATTACTGCTTAAAGTTTCTAACTAAACACCTATATTCATAAATTCTAAGTCTATTATATGTGGACTCAAATGAAAGTAACTATTTCGAAACTATGTTATATAAATAAAGAATTTAAGTTTTTTGTTTTTAGCTTTTTCAAAAATACAATTATTAAAAGGTTAAATTGTATGAAAAAAGTAAAGTACATTAACTTGATTCATATTTTAGGGTACATACTTTCAAAACTTTCATTTTGCTACTTAAAATATAAAATTTTAAACATTTAAGTACCTAAGATGTAAAATTTTAAACATTTAAGTACCTGAATAACCGATTAAAAAATTAACCGGTTACCATGCTGATGTGGCGAGTGATAGGATGAAATTGGGTTGAATAGCAAATAATACTGAGTTGGGTACCACATCAACATAATAATCGGTTAATGGTTCAACCGATTACCCGGATACTTAAATGTTTAAAACTTTACATCTTAAAAGTACGTTACCAAAAATATAAATCAAGTTGAAATACGTTATTTATTCATGTAATTTGTCCTTATTAAAACATTAAGTATAAACTAATAATACATACAAATTAAGTGTTTTTGTAAATGCATGTCACCTTTCCTATATATAAAGATGAAGTTTTGGAAACTTTGTCTTATTTTTTTAAGATCTAGTTATCTAAAATATAATTAATTTTTTAATTATATAAAAAAATGGGATTTTATTCTTTTTAATTCCGTACTCATATCGTGTGTATATACAATATATATGTATATGTTTTTCCATTTTTTGATATATATTTGATTATCTATACTATATTATAAAGCATTTGATAAAAACTTTTAAAAACCATTTTTTATGCATAAATTACTATTTATTAATGCATATTACTTAAAACTCAAGATTACAAGTAGATTGTGCGTAAGTACAACTTATCAAAGCTTCATATGTGAATTCGTGTAACTAACTGCAGATAAACATAATCAAATACAARATAAACATCTCATTTTAAATATAAAAAATCTAAAATATAATTAGGATAATCATTGAGTTATAACAAAATACTTAATTATTATCTCTTTAAAAATTATATTATTAAACCAAAAATAAATTATTTCATTATTAAGCTTAAATTAAATTACATAAAAAATGAAACTTTTAAACAGTTGATTTGATTATTTCATTATTAAGCTTAAATTAAATTATAATAAAAAATAAATTGAAGAAATTACATAAAAATGAAAACTTTTAAATAGTTGATTTGATATATTTAATTCAAATTTATATTTTATTTAAAAGAAAATCATTATTCGTATTATAACATCGACAGATGCAAATAATAAAATAGAACATTAAAATCGAGATGTATCTCGCTGCATTGCGTGAGTACTATTCTAATATTATAAAAACATTTATATCATATTCTTAAAATATTTTAAAATTTAAGTTTACAATTTATCACTGCATACATAAAACTTTTCAGAGCTCTACCTTTGGACTACATAAAATTATCTGATACTTAATTGATAAGCAAAATATTGCATAAAAGTAATAATAAACAGAACATTCTTTTATAATCTCAAAACTACACATATAAAATAAAAAAAGTTAAAAACGACATAAAATAAAACGAAACATGAATTATGATAGAATTTCAAATTATAGGCTTCAGAATCAAGATGTATCGCGTTGTCCTATGTAAGTATACTTCTAATACTGTTTAACAACTGTCATCATACGTATAATTAAAAAAACCATTTATAATATTAATTTTAATTTAGAAGAATGTTTTGTTATTTTATGTGAAACCAGATATCACATTTATTTTGAGATATGAACACATTTTACCGTACAACATAAAATAAAAGGTATTAAGATGTTGTTTATTTTTTTTAATATATGTTAAAGTTTGAAGTCTTGTTTCATTTGTGATTTATAAGAGGTGTATAAAGTCTGAAAACAAAATCAATATGACTGTTTGTTTTTGTAAAATGATAGATGTCTGAATGTATATAATTGCCTATTTTACCATTCAATATTATAATATTGAGCTTATATACATTTATACAATTTTATCTGTTTATTCATCATCATTTTAAACTTCAAATGTGGACTCGTTTATACGCGTCACATATTTCATATTTTAAATTATTGATATTAGGAGCGGCAAACCATCCAATTTGAAATCGGATCGGGTAAGGATCAATCGAGAGAAAGGATCGATTGGGTAAAGATCAGTTAAGATTAATTGATTGAGAGATGATTGATTAAGAAATGTCCGTTGTAAAAGGTCTGAAAAAATCAATAAGAGGTAAATAAAATGTTAGTTTACCTTTCATCAGATAAGAGAACAGTAAGACATAAATGACTCTAAAAATTGAAAATATTTAAATAATTTGAATCACTCTACCTCTTACAAAATCAGACATAAGATGATGACAAATACTTAAAAAAAAGGAAAAGTCTAAAAAACCCAATGGACTTTAGTGTTTAGAATGATTAAGTTTTTGGACAATTTTTTGGAACAAATAAGTCATTGGACATTCAAAAACATGTTAAATAACTCATTGGACAATTTAAAACATGTTAAATAACTCATTGGACAATTTTTTGGAACAAATAAGTCATTGGACAATCCAAAACATGTTAAATAACTTTTTGGACTTTTCTAAAACATGTTGGATACATTCTTATGACTTGTACAACTAGTTAATGTGGTAAAATAGTGAAAAAAGTCCAAAAAAAAACCTAATGAACATTCATATTTTGAACGATTAAGTCCCTAAACATTTTTTGAATAAAAAATGATTTAGATCTATAAAATTAAACAAATATAACAAAAAAGTACTTACATTTACAAAAAAATAATTACATTTAGAAAAGATTTTTGATAAAATTTATTTTAATTAAAATTAAAATATATTTAGTCAGTGATTTTTCAAACTAAA